>NW_023395518.1:514415-697270 GCF_002127325.2 Helianthus annuus | reverse complement strand
TGCGGGCCGCGTGAGACGCCCAGATGCAGAAAGTTTGTATTTTCTTGCCTTTTGAGCTTGTGAATGATCAAAACGCCAATAAAAGAGGCATGGGCGCCCCTACTCGACCCATAGCTCTATGGGACACCTGCCCATCATCCATAATCAGTGTAGGGTGTTGTGTGATGATCTTGAGGGCTTTGTTTCACTATAAATAGCCATGTTTGCTTCATAACATTCACACAACTCAAATACACTCAACTGATCATTCTAAGAAGCTCTCAAGCATTCCTCTCTGTTCCCTAATCAAGACCCAACTTCTGTAAGTCGTTCAAATCCATTTTGGTCTTGTATTTACATAGATTTAGCTTATAAACCCAACCGTCGTAACTAACGGTTGTTATAACGATAATTCACAAATGGTCCAGTAAATTGTCGGATCAAAAGTAGTTTGAGTTGGTATCTATGTGGGTAATAAACCCCTAAAAGGGTTCCCTCTGATCACCACTCTAACTATGTCAAATGTCGAGTCAAACGTGCACTTAAAAAGTCAACAGAAAGTCATTTTGCCGTTTTATACATAATCTGTAATGTAAATGCTATGAAACCTGTTTTGGCACTCATAAAACATGATATTAAGTATATAAACTTGTTTACGCTCGTTTGAATCGACCGTTTGCTATATTGACCCGGTTCGGAGCCGAATGTCGCAAAAGTTTGACTTTTGCATTGACTTCAGTTCTGACCCGTTTTAGTGAGGTATAGATATGCCTTAGGACACTCTTAGGACCAGGTTACATGATGGTATAAACCTCTGTGATCGGTTCATAAATTGTCCGAGTCTTTTACGCATTTCCGTTAATCGCCTAAAAGTTGACCGTAATGACCTTTTAAAAATAAAACGAGTATTCGGACACGTGAACGGACCATAACCTTGCTTATTAAATTATAAGCATGTCCTTAAAGTTTCACGTCAATCCGAGGTCTAGAATGAGAGTTATGCTAAATAGCGCATTTATAAGAAACTTTGTAATAAACGACGCAATTAGCGTAACACCTATCTAAACCAAGATTCCATCACCAAAACTTTTACCCACTGTTATAAATTAATATTTTGGGAATTTTAAAGATTTTTAATAATTTTTACCCTGCTCATAACCTGCGGTTATGGCTATGGTTCGGTAAATACCGAATATGCCCTTTTCGGCCAAAACATGAGTTCTACAAGGTCTTTTGACCCGATTCCAGTTGCTACTGATTTTAAATAATAAAAAAGTATTTTAGACTTTATAAACTGTTCGGGAAACTCAGATTTCCTGTAGAACTCGAAAAGCTCTTTTAAAAGTCTTTAAAATGACCGAAAAACCCCTACGGGGTAATATTAACTTAAACTCGTTACGGGCATCACGGAAGGTATCCTACTGATACCACAACCTCTTTAAGGCATATTGACTTAGGAAACAAGTGTAAGACTCTCATGGTTAATCGTTTCGCCTATTGCGCGCACGGTTCGGCTTATGAAACTAGTTTTCATAAATTAGCCGATCCGGGTCAAATTATATTATTTGAACCCCAAGATCCAGAGTGCGAACCATAAACCCATATAAAACAAGTCTCTGAACTTGTTGGGTCAGAATCACACTCCATTCTCGGTTTTCGCCTTTTCGCGCGATTAAACCTTATTATATTACGGAACCAACCGGTCTAGGCTACGGCCAATATAAAGACCCGTTAGGATTCTAAGAGGTTAATTAAAACCTTCGTTCCAGATTAAGAGCCCCAGTAAAAGCTATCGGTGATTTAATCAAATTAAGGATAATACTTGCAAAGGTAAATACTTTAACTTATTTCCCCTATACGGGCTTGGGATACGGTATATTAATACCGCTTGATTGAGCATTATACTTTCCATCGCTTAGGTGGTTAATTGAATAATATGATCGGCTCATTTAAACAGTTTTGTTTCTTAAAAGCCTTTGGGGGGTTAATGACCGTTGTCCCGGATATCCTTGGCATCATTTTACGAAATGGCCACGACCATCGACATCCCGCTGTAGGCGTACACCCGGTATATATTGTCGACATTTAATTAAAAGACGTAGCCGTTGGTTTCTATACTACGGTTTTACGCAATGTGGTGTGTCTATTAATCTTTAACCCGGCACGACCCGGGCTACTGAACGCATAAAAGAACATGTAAAACGTTCACAAGATTATTATGATTTTCCCAAGTTATAAAAGAGTTTGTGCCTTGTGCATTCAAATCAATTTTAATAAACATTTTCAAATGTGTCAGTTGAACGTATTTACCAGTGTAAACTGACGTATTTTCCCCAAAAAGATTAAGTGCAGGTACTATACGAAATTGGCTGGTATTGGCTTCCTAAGCATCATGAATAGTCTCGCAAACTCGATGCTGTATCTGAATGAACAATATTTTATTATTTTGATCCGCTGTGGATATATTCGACTTCTGTAATACATTTGATATTACAACCAGAGGTTGAAGTTCATTTTTATCTTAAGCTTCCACTGTGCATTTATATAATTGTGTGGTTTGACTATATTGTTGCCAACATCGTCACGATAATCCCCACCGGGCCCACCGGTGATACACGTGGAAATCAGGGTGTGATAGGTTGGTATCAGAGCAACATTGAGTGAATTAAACACTATCCTAATGTGTTTAATCTCAATGACACAATTGCACATACTTGAGTCTAGACAATAACTTAGGACAAATTCGGATTAATACTCCTTTTTGTCTTCATTTTTATTATGATTTTTAATAAGTTTTGAATCAGGAAAATGCCACCTGTTATCTTCCGAGGACGAGGAAGGGGAAGAAGAGGCCGAGGAGAGATCGTTACTCATAACGATCATGAAGCTGGACCGTCAGGTACACGACCTCCTTCGATGACAAGGAGCGAAGAACCCAACGACGAAGAGACCTTTATGAACCGGCAAGGCATTCGACCTCTCACAGTTCGACGCCATCTTATCAACACTCATTCGGACCAGATTCCGAAAATGATCCAAACAACCCCCAGCCATCCTACATACCTCTACAGCGCTCGGTGTCTCACCGTGCTTTTGGTGATCCTACCCCATACTTCCGAGGTCAGTTTAATCCGGCTGACTACACACAGGAACCTGCTGGATTTGTTCCGCTAGGCCACAAGATCACTTTTCTGAAGATCACATGGAAGAAGACACGGATCCTACAGAACCAGCTCGTGGTACGCCCACGAACCAGATTGAGATCTCCGATGGATCTTCATATCATGGTCCGCAGTACCAAGGCCCAGACAGTTCATGGCCTTGTTTGATCAACATGAGTGGTATTACACACCATCTCAACAAGCATCGCAGCAGCAGCAGCAACATCCGTGAGATCCCTCCGAGGATCCCCTTCGAGGCAGTGACGCCACCGCCTCCCCCAGCGACTCAGCCAGTAATGCCAGATCTGCCAAGGCGCAGAAGATCAGGCGCACGGATGTCTACCCGTGGAGGGGAATTCCATTTTAGCACCCCTCGCCATTCAGGTGGTAGCCACTATCCGTCCGTACCGGAGGAAGGGCCTTCAAGCCCAGTTCAAGAGGCGAACTCCGCACCAGTTGCGCCATCCTCGCCACCATTTGGGGACGACCGCCCGTTACCTCCGTACGCAACGAACTATAACCCGTTTGAGCCAACGTCGCAAGCTCACTACAACTACAATTATGAGCGCGACCCATATGTGGTAGCGGCAAGATATAACGCCCGCTATCCAGACGGAAATAGAGGAATACCGGATTACTCAGCTCATGGGTATCCAGCACCACCAAGACCTCCAGTTCCTCAACCACAACCACGTTTCTCTCCCCTGAGCAGGAAGAGATACTCCAACGACTGGATCGTGTGGAGAGAGAGTTTGAGGAAGAGAAAAAGAGCCACCGAGGATTTCTCAAAGGCTTGGCGAACCTACTAAAGGGCAAAAAGAAGAAACGTGACCATTAGCCCTTATGGTTATGTAATTTCTTACTTTAAAATAAGTCCCTGTGTGGACACCTATCGTATTTTAGTCCTTACATGGACTTATCCGTTAAATCCTACAAGGACACATGTCGTGTACTAGTCCCTGTATGGACCTATCTTTTATTTAACCCTTATAAAGGTATGTACTGTTTAAAGACCCGTTTAGGGCGATATGTGCTAATATTTGAATTATGGAATGTATTTTATGAGTTTTGTTTTAATATGTAAGAAATAAATCAAAACCGTTCCTTTTCAATTGATCTGCCTAAATAAAGAATCTTAAGGGTGAAACCTAGCCTGGTGTCTTTTACGATCCGGTCAAGATGGTAAGACCTAATTAAAAGATTCAGAATCCCTGTTAACCTCTGTAAGCATGTTAACGCTCATGGCAGATGTGGTTCGTTAAATCACACGCGTCATTCTTATATATAATCCTTCTAAGGATTTTAAAGACCCAACTGAATGATTTATGAATCATGGGCTAAATCACCGGTAAAGGTGATCACAATATAAAACATCCATTAGTGATGTAGTGCCTACGGGCCAAGCTTAATAAACATCCATTAGTGATGTAGTGCCTGCGCGGCCCAAGCTTAATAAAACATCCATTAGTGATGTAGTGCCTACGGGCCAAACTTATTGAAACATCCATTAGTGATGTAGTGCCTACGGCCAACCTTATTAAAACATCCATTAGTGGTGTAGTGCCTATGGCCGAAATAATAGTCTAATAAAGACAAAAAGACACTGGTGGTCTATGACTCCTGCCAGAAAGGGGTAAGAGAACTACGTTCAAACCTCTATGCCTTTGATTCTCTGAATCTCGGCTAATATTATAAAAAAACATCCTCGTGAGTAGGCTTTATGCCGCCAATATTATTGTTATAGCTAATAGGATATATTCAAATCCTAAAACTAAGTGATAATAAGTTAACCAGATATGGTCTCTTGTTACCATGGTTAACGAATTGTCATAAAAGACAATTCCATAATAAGCTTCTAAATAAAATTTTATTATCTTCTGTAACAGATTCAAGTTACAAATGGCGATCCCAATGGAGTAAACAACCATACAAGCGAAGATGATTACGATAATGCGCAGGTGCCATCTGACCGGCGCACAGCTAAAGGCTCTGATTGACAATGCTGTTCAGGCAGCTCTTGATCGTCAATACACTGAGTCTCATAGCAGGTCTGTAACAAAACCACTCTCCAAACCAAAGACACACTCCAAACCACCCTCTCAACCCAAGAAAGATGACGACAATCACTCGTCACCTGAGAATAGTATTCGTCGTGAGCGAGAATACACTGATGCATCTGGTGCCAAGGGTTGCACCTACAAGTATTTCGTATCTTGTAAGCCCCGGGAATTTACAGGGGAGAAAAGTGGTGTTGATTGTATCACCTGGCTAGATGAGATGGACACTATTGTGCACATCAGTGGGTGCGCAGAGAAAGATGTGGTGAAATTTGTGTCCCAGTCATTTAAGGCGAGGCCCTGGCATGGTGGAGGGCTTTGGTGCAAGCATCAGGTAAGTCTGCTTTATACAAAATGACATGGGGAGGAATTTATTGCTCTCATAAAGGGAAAACTACTGCCCTCAGCATGAGGTTGAGAAGATCGAGCTGACTTTGTGTCACTGGTGATGACGAACCTGGACTGCCAGGCCTATCTAACGAGCTTCAATACGATGTCTCGCCTGGTGCTATTACCTTGTGACACCGGAGTCTAGAAGAATCGCCCCGTTTCATTGGGGGCTTGGGAGCCTGCGATAAAGGCTAGCGTGAAGGCCTCTCGGCCGACGACCTTCAGGTCAGTTACTGACCTCTCCTTGTCTCTCACGTTAGATGCGGTCCGTCTGAGGAACCTAAGGAGCAAGGAGGCTGAGAAGAGGAAACGTGAGGATGATACCTCACGAAGGTCAGGAAAGAGGCACCGTGGAAACGGTGACGGCAAGAGAGGGGCTGAAGCGAAGAAGGATGGGCAAGCTGGAGAAAGACCCCAACTGCAAAATCTGCAAGAAACCCCCACTCTGGGAAATGTAGGTTTGCGTCGAATTCACAGGTCGGCAGCCAAAGACTTTCTCCTGTGGACTATGCAAGTCCAAGGATCATAAGACTATGGATTGTAAGAAAATCAAGGACGCAACCTGCTACGGTTGCCAATGAAAAGGGCATATCAAGAGTAACTGCCCTAAGATCGCCAGAAAGCGGAGGAGACCAAGAAGACTAATGCTAGAATCTTCCGCATGGATGCGAAGGAGGCTGTGCTGAACGACAATGTGCTTACAGGTACTTTTCTCGTAAATAATTATTTGCAAGAGTACTTTTCGATCAGGCGCCAATAAATCCTTTGTAGACCAAAAGTTTCGCAAACTATTGAATATGCCGATCAAAACCCTAGATGTAAAATACGAGGTAGAGGTTAGCAGACGCACGATAGAAACCGTCTCCACTGTTTTAGAGGGATGTGAAATGTCCATTAAGAACCATTCCTTTCCTTTATCTCTACTTCCCTTCAACTAGCGGGTTTTGACATAGTCCTAGGCATGGACTGGTTATCCCGTAATCAGGCCCAAATCATTTGCGGCAAGAGGCATATAGTGCTAAAGACTCCGAGTGGTGAATCGCTTACCATTCGAGGAGATACGTAGTACAGATTGCCCGAGGGACGTATCTATGCTCAAAGCTTCTAGATGTTTGAATAGAGGCTGTGTCATTTACATGGCTCAGGTGATAATTGAAGAGCCTAAGCCAAAGATAGAGGATCTTCCTGTTATTTCTGAATATCCCGAGGTTTTCCGAAGAACTACCTGGTTTGCCACCAGATAGACAAGTGAAGTTCAGAATAGATATCATTCCTGGAGCAGCTCCTATAGCTAGAGCACCTTACAGATTAGCTCCGATGGAAATGAAGGAATTGAGGACCCAGTTGGATGAACTATTGGCAAAAGGTTTTATCAGACCTAGTTCGTCTCCCCTGGGGAGCACCTGTCCTGTTTGTAAAGAACGAAGGACGGATCGATGCGGTTGTGCATCGATTATCGTGAGCTAAACAAAGTTACCATAAAGAATAGATATCCTTTACCAAGGATCGACGATCTATTCGACCAGCTGCAAGGAGCAAGCTATTTCTCGAAGATCGACTTAAGGTCGGGCTATCATCAGCTAAAGGTTCAGAGATGAAGATGTACATAAGACAGCATTTAGGACTCGCTATGGTCATTACGAGTTCCTAGTGATGCCTTTTGGCTCACAAATGCACCGGCTGCGTTCATGGATCTCATGAATCGCGTCTGCATGCCGTACTTGGACAAATTTGTCATCGTCTTCATCGACGATATCCTTATATATTCTAAAAGCCAAAGCTGACCACGAGAAGCATCTCTGTTGCATTCTCGAATTGCTACAGCGTAGAGAAACTCTACGCCAAATTCTCGAAATGCGAATTCTGGCTAAGAGAGGTTCAGTTTCTGGGTCACGTTGTGAGTGAGCGTGGAATCCTGGTGGATCCCGCTAAGGTAGAGGCAGTCATGAACTGGCAAGAGCCAAAGACGCCTACCGAAATTCGTAGTTTCCTGGGATTGGCAGGATACTACAGGAGATTTATTGAGAATTTTTCGAGGATTGCTGCGCCCTTGACTTCCTTGACCAAGAAGAAGGAAAAGTTCATTTGGGGCCCAAAGCAGCAAGAGTCCTTCGGAAATCCTGAAGCAGAAGCTAAGCAACGCACCTGTGTTGACATTACCGGAAGTACTGATGAGTTCGTGGTTTACTGCGACGCATCACACACGGGCATGGGGTATGTGGCTTATGCAGAAAGGCAAGGTGATTGCCTATGCTTCAAGACAATTAAAGGTGCATGAAAAGAATTACACCACCCATGACTTGGAGTTGGGTGCCGTTGTATTTGCACTAAGTTATGGAGGCATTACCTTTATGGTATTAAATTTGTGATTTATTCTGATCACAAAAGCCTCCAGCACCTGTTCAACCAGAAGGAGTTGAACATGAGGCAGCGCCGTTTGGATGGAAACCTTGAATGACTATGATGTGAGATCAGGTACCATCCCGGCAAGGCGAATGTAGTCGCTGATGCCCTGAGCAGAAAAGAAAGGGTAAAACCTATTCGAATCAATGCCAAGAGCATTGAGGTCAAGAACAACTTAATTGAAAGGATATTAGCTGCGCAGCGAGAGGCTGTGTTAGAAATTAATTATCCTAATGAAAAGCTAGGAGTAACTGAGGAGCAGTTGACTCTTAGCAAGGATGGAATCTTGAGGCTGAACGGACGTATATGGGTTCCGATTACGGAGGACTACGAGATGTTATCCTCCAGGAAGCCCATAGTTCCAAATACTCAGTCCATCCTGGTGCGGACAAAATGTACCAAGATTTAAAGGCAAACTATTGGTGGATAGGATTGAAAAAGTCTGTGGCCGCCCACGTAGCAAAGTGCTTGACTTGTGCTCAAGTCAAGGCCGAATACCAAAAGCCATCTGGCTTGCTACAGCAGCCTGAACTTCCCGAGTGGAAGTGGGAATGTGTAACTATGGATTTTATTACCAAGTTACCAAGGACCAGGAAAGGAAACGACACGATATGGGTCATAGTCGATAGGCTGACTAAATCAGCTCATTTCTTACCCATCAAGGAGACGTATAGCTCCGATATGTTAGCCCAACTTTATGTTGATAAGATTGTAGCCTTACACGGCATACCTGTGACTATTATCTCCGACAGGGATACCAGGTACACATCTCATTTCTGGAAGAGTTTCCAGCAATCTTTGGGCACGCGTTTTAAATTTCAGTACGGCTTACCATCCACAGACGGACGGTCAAAGTGAGCGTACTATCCAAACGCTGGAAAGACATGCTACGTGCATGTGCAATCGATTTAGGTGGTAACTGGGATAAGAACCTACCCCTAATCGATTCTCCTACAATAACAGCTACCATACCAGCATAAAGGCTGCGCCTTTCGAGGCATTATACGGTAGGAAATGTAGATCGCCTGTTTGTTGGGCGGAAGTAGGAGAGGTCCAATTATCAGGACCATAGATAGTTTTCCAGACTACGGACAAGATTGTCCAGATTCGGGAACGTCTCAAGGCTGCCCGTGACAGGCAGAAAAGCTACGCCGACCCAAAACGTAAGGATCTTCACTTCGAAGTAGGTGAAAAGGTGTTGCTTAAAGTGTCACCCTGGAAGGGGGGTGATGCGTTTCGGCAAGAAAGGAAAACTGAGTCTGAGGTACATAGGACCTTTTGAGGTCATTGAACGTGTCGGATCAGTTGCCTATAAATTGAACTTGCCTGAAGAGCTCAATGGAATTCACAATGTGTTCCACATCTGCAATCTCAAGAAGTGCTTCGCCAATGAATCATTGGTGATCCCACACACAGATATGCATATAGATGAGAGCTTAAAGTTTGTAGAAAAACCTTTGTCGATTGAAGATCGACAGGTGAAAAAGCTTCGAAGTAAGCACGTACCGATTGTAAAGGTCAAATGGGATGCTCATAGAGGTCCCGAATATACGTGGGAAGTCGAAGCCACAATGAAAGAAAAGTACCCCTATTTATTTGAGTAAATCTCGGGTCGAGATTTATTTTAAGGGGGTGAGGATGTAACACCTCGAATTTTTGTGTCCAATGATGTGTTAACACGTGTCATTGATTACACGTGGCATTAATATTAAATAAAGGACCAATATTGACAAACCTTGAATGTATGTAAATTCGAGGGTTATAAATGTCAAAGAAGGGTAAATATACTGTATAGTAACCCTAAGTGGTGCTTATACCTTCCAACGAATGAATCATGGATCGTACGGAAGCGAAACGCGGAAGAAAGTGAGAGATTACAAGCTACAGGGGTTAACTGTGTCAACATGTTTAATTATACCTCTGAGTGACCCTTTAACGCTCCCGAGGCTTTGTAACAGTATTATACGCTCACTAGAACATATTGTATAAATTCCGCGAAGTTCCGTTTTAAAACGAGAAAGTTATAATTAAATTCGTATGAGAAGGGTTAAAAGCGTCAATAATGAAAGTTAAGACTTTCAGAATAATTAAATAAACTAACCGGGGACTTAACAACGCGGTTAATAACACGAGGTCCTTAGTTGTAATTAACCGAGGGCCAAACCGCAAAGTTACCCCTTCAAACCCGAAAGGTCAGGTAAATCATTACGAAAGATTTTGTTATTAATTACCAGATTCTGATAATCATTACAAAAGATTTAAAATTTCTGAAAACATAACCTCTCGCGGCCCGCGTGAGGTTTGGGCTTAAGTTGAGGCGGGCGCGAGCCACCTCTTTTACACGCCTGAAGTTTAAATCTCAGGCGGCCCGCGTAAAAGCAGCATGGATTCTCCATGCGGGCCGCGTGAGACGCCCAGATGCAGAAAGTTTGTATTTTCTTGCCTTTTGAGCTTGTGAATGATCAAAACGCCAATAAAAGAGGCATGGGCGCCCCCTACTCGACCCATAGCTCTATGGGACACCTGCCCATCATCCATATCAGTTGTAGGTGTTGTGTGATGATCTTGAGGCTTTGTTTCACTATAAATAGCCATGTTTGCTTCATAACATTCACACAACTCAAATACACTCAACTGATCATTCTAAGAAGCTCTCAAGCATTCCTCTCTGTTCCCTAATCAAGACCCAACTTCTGTAAGTCGTTCAAATCCATTTTGGTCTTGTATTTACATAGATTTAGCTATAAACCCAACCGTCGTAACTAACGGTTGTTATAACGATAATTCACAAATGGGTCCAGTAAATTGTCGGATCAAAAGTAGTTTCGAGTTGGTATCTATGTGGGTATAAACCCCTAAAAGGGTTCCCTCTGATCACCACTCTAACTATGTCAAATGTCGAGTCAAACGTGCACTTAAAAAGTCAACAGAAAGTCATTTTGCCGTTTTATACATAATCTGTAACGTAAATGCTATGAAACCTGTTTTGGCACTCATAAAACATGATATTAAGTATATAAACTTGTTTACGCTCGTTTGAATCGACCGTTTGCTATATTGACCGGTTCGGAGCCGAATGTCGCAAAAGTTTGACTTTTGCATTGACTTCAGTTCTGACCCGTTTTAGTGATGTATAGATATGCCTTAGGACACTCTTAGGACCAGGTTACATGATGGTATAAACCTCTGTGATCGGTTCATAAATTGTCCGAGTCTTTTACGCATTTCCGTTAATCGCCTAAAAGTTGACCGTAATGGCCTTTTAAAATAAAACGAGTATTCCGGACACATGAACGGACCATAACCTTGCTTATTAAATTATAAGCATGTCCTTAAAGTTTCACGTCAATCCGAGGTCTAGAATGAGAGTTATGCTAAATAGCGCATTTATTAAGAAACTTGGTAATAAACGGCGCAATTAGCGTAACACCTATCTAAACCAAGATTCCGTCACCAAACTTTTAACCACTGTTATAAATTAATATTTTGGGAAATTTTAAAGATTTTTAATAATTTTTTACCCCTGCTCATAACCTGCGGTTATGGCTACGGTTTCGGTAAATACCGAATATGCCCTTTTCGGCCAAAACATGAGTTCTACAAGGTCTTTTGGCCCGATTCCAGTTGCTACTGATTTAAATAATAAATAAAGTATTTTAGACTTTATAAACTGTTCGGGAAACTCAGATTTCCCGTAGAACTCGAAAAGCTCTTTAAAAAGTCTTTAAAATGACCGAAAAACCCCTACGGGCGTAATATTAACTTAAAACTCGTTACGGGCATCACGGAAGGTATCCTACTGATACCACAACCTCTTTAAGGCATATTGACGTAGGAAACAAGCGTAAGACTCTCATGGTTAACCGTTTCGCCTATTGCGCGCACGGTTCGGCTTATGAACTAGTTTTCATAAATTAGCCGATACGGGTCAAATTATATTATTTGAACCCCAAGATCCAGAGTGTGAACCATAAACATATATAAAACAAGTCTCTGAACTTGTTGGGTCAGAATCACACTCCATTCTCGGTTTTTGCCTTTTCGCGCGATTAAACCTTATTTATATTACGGAACCAACCGGTCTAGGCTACGGCCAATATAAAGACCCGTTAGGATTCTAAGAGGTTAATTAAAACCTTCGTTCCAGATTAAGAGCCCCAGTAAAAGCTATCGGTGATTTAATCAAATTAAGGATAATACTTGCAAAGGTAAATACTTTAACTTATTTCCCCTATACGGGCTTGGGATACGGTATATTAATACCGCTTGATTGAGCATTATACTTTCCATCGCTTAGGTGGTTAATTGAATAATATGATCGGCTCATTTAAACAGTTTTGTTTCTTAAAAGCCTTTGGGGGGTTAATGATCGTTGTCCAGGATATCCTTGGCATCATTTTACGAAATGGCCACGACCATCGACATCCCGTGTAGGCGTACACCCGGTATATATTGTCGACATTTAATTAAAAGAAGTAGCCGTTGGTTTCTATACTACGGTTTTACGCAATGTGGTGTGTCTATTAATCTTTAACCCGACACGACCCGGGCTACTGAACGCATAAAAGAACATGTAAAACGTTCACAAGATTATTATGATTTTCCCAAGTTATAAAAGAGTTTGTGCCTTGTGCATTCAAATCAATTTTAATAAACATTTTCAAATGTGTCAGTTGAACGTATTTACCAGTGTAAACTGACGTATTTTCCCCAAAAAGATTAAGTGCAGGTACTATACGAAATTGGCTGGTATTGGCTTCCTAAGCATCATGAATAGTCTCGCAAACTCGATGCTGTATCTGAATGAACAATATTTTATTATTTTGATCCGCTGTGGATATATTCGACTTCTGTAATACATTTGATATTACAACCAGAGGTTGAAGTTCATTTTTATCTTAAGCTTCCGCTGTGCATTTATATAATTGTGTGGTTTGACTATATTGTTGCCAACATCGTCACGATAATCCCCACCGGGCCCACCGGTGATACACGTGGAAATCGGGGTGTGACAAATTTATATATAGTTAGGTTCAATATTTGTTTTGTCATATTATTATAGATTAAATTAAATATATAACTTAATTGTTCGTACTTAGGTCCTTAATTTGTTTGTCATATATTATATAACCAAATATATAACTTGATTGTTATTACTAACCACCTATAGTGTTCGTTTATTTTGAAAAACTAGAGATTAAATTCAAAATTTTGATAAATAACAGGGATCTTCCATATACTTTACTCAACATATTATTTTCATAATTTATTACTATCTAATTTTAAATCTATATATAAAACAAAATGTTGCAATACGTCACTAAAATCAAGCTAAAAGTCTAATAATTATGTAAATATTTTTAGATTCAAATTATTTCGGTAATGTGCGAATTATAATTGTAACTTTTTATTTCTCATTAAATATAATGTAATATAATATAATATATTTATTTTTGTATCATTTTCAACATTACATGTTTCTTTGATGAATTTTATAATAGTAACATACATCATATTTATATTAACTCATTTATGTCAATTTGGTATATAAACGTCTCTATCTTGGTCTGCATTTACAACAAATATTTATTAATTGTTTTAGATTGTTCAACTTGTGTAACACACGGGGAACTAACCTAGTAAGTTATAAGTTACAAACACTAACTTTTCAAAAACAACTTCTCAACACACAAAAACATCTTAAATAAGCAAAACCAAACACTATAAAACAATTGTTAGTGCAGTATGTGTCTATCGCCTCCGTCAATCAGAACCGTAGAAAAAAATGAAGAATTCTAGACTTTATGATGTAATATGTAGTTAAAAGAGCAAGGTGGCAAACTTGTAAATAAGGAGAATCCTTATAACCTTGTGCCTATAAATAGGAGCTTTAGGCTTTAGAATTAGAACTTTTGCTCATTTGACATTTTGGAGAGCTAGAGATCTAGAGAGAGATTCTAGAGAGAGAAGTGATTCAAGGTGTTTGTACTCGTTAGATTTCTAATCGAATCACGTTTATATTACGTCTTGTGTGTTAGGTCACGTTCGTGTACGGATTCCGCACGTCACACGTTTGTTTCGCAATCATTTCGGAGTCAAAACCGGTCCTAACAACAACTTATTAACTTTTATAAGTCAATAAGTTATAAGTTGCTCCAAAATAAGCTAACCCAAACACCCTCTAAATGCTTGGTTGTTCGTGTGGTTTGCAAATTATTACAGATTTGGTTCTGGTGGTTTACTAATTACAGAGTTGGTCCCAATGGTTGCCAAATTTTGCACTCGGGTGATCCTTATCACTAACCCATGTTAATTTTCTCAGTTAAACGTATGTGAAATGACTAGATTCCCCCTGAACAATAAAAAATAAAGATGGCCCACCTCATCTTCTCCAATCACCAATCACCACCGTCATCTTCCCACCCCAGCCCCCACCTCTTATTCAAATCACCAACCACCACCCATCATCCTCCCAACCCTTCTATTCCTCCGACAACCCTTTCTATCTCTGCCCAACTCCCCCAACCTCCATTCCATCTCCGTGCCCCTACTCGCAAATTTAACAATAACTACAGATCTATAACCACACAATTCAAATCCACAAAAAAATATCTAGATAAATTATAGAAATAATAAATATACCAATTCTGGCCAAGGACTTAATCAGCGCGATAACCGGTGACGGATTCGAACACCTTATTAACATAAATTACCGAAAAATCTGGTTCCATAGCATCCGAAACCACAATTGAAGTCGAAATCAGTGGATTTAAAAAAATCGCCTAATCTCAAACCCGAACTGTTTGTCGTCGTCTACATCAGCGTAATCACCGTCCGTCGTCGCCGTCGTATTTGAGGCGCTTGAGATCATGTAAATTGTCATCTGTGTGCATCCCATGGTTGTTATTGTGGGCTGAATTAGATACTACAGGGGTGAATGGAAGAAGCTGGAAGATATTATTCAACTTTAAAAATATCTCTTGGCCCCTTTCAAAAATAAATAATCCATAGCCGCAGGAAGGGAGATGGATGGAGGTAGCCGGATCTGGTGGTAGTGGTTGGGTATTGGTGTTCGGAGGTGGTGGTTGTGGTGGCCAAAGATGATGGCTAATGGTGGTTACTAGTGTTTGAGAGAGAGGGGGTTGTTGAAGAAGATAATGAGGTGGGCTGATCTCCTTTGTTTCCTATTTTTACTTATATTTTTAATTGTTGAGGGTAATTTGTTCATTTAACTTCAACTTAAGTGAGAAATTTAACAAAAATTACAACTATAAGGACCAACTCTGTAATTAGTGAACCATTGGGACCAAGTCTGCAATTTTCGCAAACCACAAGGACCAACCAGGCACTTAACTCGTTTTTTTTCCCAAATAGGGGAGTTTAGGAAAATTATATATAGATACTTACATTATATAGGGGAAGGATGTATAAAAAACCTACTTTAATTTAGAAAACCCGGGAAACTCAAAGCTCCCGATGTTTTTTTTTTCTTGAAAAAATTTACACATGTTATATACATGTTTTAAGGGTTTTGGGCAAAAAAAAAAAAATCAAAAAAGCGCCGAGTAGATATTTAAAAAAAATTAACAAGTTTCGGTGTAACACATGTTACATTCATCTGATATATTTGTAACATGTGTTACACCAAACTTGTTTATTTTTTTAAAAAATATTTACTCGGCGTTTTTTTGATTTTTTGCCCAAAACCCTTAAAAACATATATATAACATGTGTAAATTTTTTCAAGAAAAAAAAACATCGGGAGCTTTGAGTTTCCCGGGTTTTCTAAATTAAAGTGGGTTTTCTATAGATACTTACATTATATATATTATAGGGTAAGGATAGTGTAAAAAGGGCCTAAAGTGTGAGAAGTGTATTATAACACTATATAACACCGTATAACAATATGTAACACCATATAATACCATATAACACTATTGTAACACTATATATTTGAACCACAAAAAGTCTATGATTATAGAAAATGGGGCAGCAAGCTGTAAACCCAAATTACAAGAATAAGAGAACGAAATCATTACAAATTGTCACAGCCCCCGACCCCACCGTGGGAGCGGGAGCCGTGAACTAATTAGATGGTACCAGTGTTTATTAAATATGCAACGGAAAATTTTTTAATCAGGATCGTAGTTACAAAAATAATTTCAGAGTTTGTAAAAACACCAAACTTTTAATATTAAACAAAATTGGCTAAAAACCCATATTCCATTCAATTGTTTTTTATAGCGGATAAACCAAATATATAAAACATAAATTTCTTCTTTTATTCAGGTATTTATAGCCACTTTATTTAAGCCTTCAGTGCCCCATAGCTGGCTACTATTATCTTTACAACAAATTACCTGAAACACGTTTTGAAAATATTTTTATCAGTAATAAATTCTAACGAGTTCATTTCATTTTTATAAAAATATATTGTTAGCATCAAGGTTTTTATATTTGTTTATATTTACCCAACTCAATCAGTATTTTGTCACATGGTGGCAGTTCCGATGTGACAGTGGTCATATTACTCATTGGCTTACTTTCATCCACTAGTGAATTTATCAAGTAATCATATTTTACTATTATTCAAAGTATTTGTCACTAGGCGATTCCTGTGGCGGTTGGTCAAAATCACTGTTAATCATTCTTTCAACTAGTGACTCCGGTCATATCACTGTTGATCATTCTTTCAACTAGTGATTCTGGTCATAACACTGTTTGATCATTCTTTCAACTAGTGACTCTGGTCATAACACTGTTGATCATTCTCTCACTAGTGACTCTGGTCATAACACTATTGATCATTCTCTCAACTAGTGCCTTTTGGTCATGTCATTGGTGATCATTCTCTCAACTAGTGACTCTGAACTTAGTAATGTCCCATGACATTACTTTGTCAAAATATATTTCTATGGCACAAAATCAATTAGCCCAGAAAATAAAAATATATCATTTTCTGTCAAATTAATAGCTATAACTTTATCAAATATAATATATCAATTAAATAATTGTAGATATTATTATTTAATATAGTAACGTGACTAAGATTGAAAATATAATCTTAGTATAGTAAGATATATTATTTGACTATTTTATTATGGTATACATTTATTGACTAAACATTATTTTATAATGTTAATATTATTAGGTTTATTAAATATTTTTTCTTTAATATATATTTTAATAATGATTAATAAAGCTCTATTTTATATACACACCATTTAGATTTATTTCAATAATACATTTAATTTTATTAGTAATGTAAAAATAATATTAGTTATAGGCTATGGCTACTGGGGCACAATCCCCCCGTGCTTGTGGTCATGCTACTATTGGCTAACTTTTGGCCATATGGTAACGAGAGTAAGTAATGGTATAAAAAAACCCCATATACCGGGAACTATTGCGGAATATAAAAACTTAATCACTGTAAGTATAACTGATAAACATTTAGGATTTTAGCAAACATTTTTTTATTGTATCACAAAAATGTGATAAAAAGAAGAATGACTCACAAACTGTGAGAAAAGAGAATGGACTCACTTTTGTAACTTTAGGATTCAACTAAAAGCCTCCTGTTAGAATCTTGGTATAACTCCTGAGCTATTTAATAAAATATATAATGCACTCGTGTTAAGTATAGTAAACTCAATTCGACTTTATCCCTAAGTCACGAGACAGAACCCCAACGGAACTTAGTCGGGCAGAGCCTTGACATGCGTTACGGGGCCCTAGATGAATTGGACAGTGGTATCAGTGATCAGGGGTTAAAACACTTAAAACGGGGCAGAGCTTTATTATTATTATTATTATTATTATTATTATTATTTTATTATTATATTATTATATTATTATATATTAGGTGAATCATAATAAAAAAAGAATATATATAGAGAGAGTAGAGATCGGGACCAAGAGAAACATAAGTGAAATTTTGGGAAAAGACCTCCTCTTCTATTTATAGTGGAAGTTTTGAAACTTTTTCAAACAAGCAAAGTTGATTCCTTCTTATTTGTAGGAGGACACCTACACTAGTGAAGTAAATGTTAGTTTTATTTTTTTATTTTGATTCCTTTTTAGATCATGCAGACACACGTATGCCATGAAAGTTTATATTTCAAAATTAAGTTTAGATTTTAATATTTTATTATTATAATTAATTCAGCTAATTAACTTTTAAAATATAACATTTTATAAAACAATGAATACGCCATTAGAACGAGAATATTTGTATCTACATTTTGAACCAGGTTTCAATAAAAACGGAGTATGTTCAAATATATGTATTTTTATAATTATTAAACGGTTCCTAGGCCCGTCTAGGTATTTCATATTTCTAACATTCAACTTACCCGTAATCTACCCGTCTAATAATATAAGTTTTCATATACTTTATTTTAATATAGAAAATAGAAATGTCACACATATACAAGCCAATTAATTAGTATAACATTCCAAACAATTATATAAAGTAATTTTTAGAACTATATAGGTCGAATATTATACTAAAAATAAAACTAGTTACTAATGGTTAATAAATTTAAACAACCTATAATGCTTACATGATAAAAAATAAAAATGTTACACAAACCTAGTTATTTATTTTATGAAATCTCTCAGGATCAAAGGATTGGAAGACATTAATAAAGGCCATCATAATGATAACGATATGGCACATTTGGAAATCAAGGAACTCGGCGGAATTTGATAATTGCATACTGTCTGTAACAGACACGATGGAAAAGATAAAGGAAAGTTCGTTCTTATGGATTTAAGAAAGGTCAAGGTAAAGATTTTGTTTGGGAAAAATAAAAGGAGTTTAATGTGAGAGATTTCATAAAATAAATAACTAGGTTTGTGTAACATTTTATTTTTATCATGTAAGTATTTTAGGTTGTTTAAATTTATTAACCATTAGTAACTAGTTTTATTTTTAGTATAATATTCGACCTATATATAGTTTTAAAAATTACTTTATATATTTGTTTTGGAATGTTATACTAATTAATTGGCTTGTATATGTGTGACATTTCTATTTTCTATATTAAAATAAAGTATATAAAACTTATATTATTAGACGGGTAGATTACGGGTAAGTTGATATCTTTTCCATCGTGTCTATTACAGACAGTATGCAATTATCAAATTCGCCGAGTTCCTTGATTTCCAAATGTGCCATATGGTTATCGTTATCATTATGATGGCCTTTATTAATGTCTTCCAATCCTTTGATCCTATAAGCCCTTCCACACGCTTAAGTATATCTCCACAATTGTATATTTTCGCCCATATCTGGAAGTTTTAGCCAAATCCACACATTCCACCATGTCGCACGAGCCATTAGGCACTTAAATAGCATGTGCTCAACTGATTCCTCTTCATCCCCACACCTTTGAGCAAAGTTGGCTATCTAAAACAATACCTCTGCGAACCAACTCAGTTTTGTCCGGAATTCGGTTTTTGCAGCCCTCCATACGAAAAGATTGACCTTTTGGCGGAATCGAGTTGTTCCAGTGTAACAACCCGTACTCTCGTCACCGAGAGAAGGGTATTTTAGTAATCTTCGTATTCTATCATTATTATTATTATCATTATTATTATTATCGGAATAATAAATGAAACGCGCGAGAGATTTACCTGTTTTATTTAATTCATTTATGTTTAACGGACCCGAAAATATACGAGATCACGCACCTGGGCATGCCCAACCCAAACCTACCCAAAACCCTTGCACCTAAACCCTAGAGTATAAATAGAAACCTAATCCCTCACCCCCTCATTTTAAAAACATAAAAACCCTAATTACACTAAACTAGCCGCACACTTTCTCTCCCCTTTCCTCCCTCTCGGTTACTGTCTCCGGCGACCGGAGATTTGGGTTTTCGCGCCCCCTCTGTTTTGGTCCGACAAGCACACTAATCCCCTCCTCATCCTCCTCCTCCTCCTCCTTCATCCTCCTCCTCCTCCCTGTATCGCACACCCAAGACCCCTCCCCTTCCTTCCCTGTCCCGGTAACCCACACAACACACCTCCACATCCCTCAACCCCCTCTCTACTGTTCCGATCACTGACTGTCGGCGTCGATAACTGGCCGGCCACACCCCTCCGCCTCTCTCACAATTTCGACACCCACACCCTTATCCTTTTTGATTTCCGGCGACAAGAATCAGATGAGATGAGTTAGAAAGTGAGCTGCAGGAGAGAAAGAGGAGTCGGCGACGATGCCGGCGGTGCACGACGACAACAGCGACGTCGCCGATGGCGGCGGTGTCACACCCCAACCGATGGCGGAAATATCGGGGCGCGACACTAGGTGAACCAGATTGCTCAAGAGAATCCATAACAACTATTAAATGGCAATATTTAAAAGGTTAATTGTCCCAAACTAATCAACAAACATTCCACAAACAAGAAACTACAGATAGCGTGTTCTTGTAACATCCCAAAACGCGACTTTTAAAATTCGTTAGAATGATACCATGTTTAATTAAATAAATATAATAACTAAGTTTCTTAAACTTGGTTAAACGTCTAAGAAAACAACCAAAGGAAGGAATTCGCTACAATTGTGATCAAGTAGCATCTAGAGGGGCCAAGGTTGTCAAAAGAGGGAAAATTAAATGTTTAATTAAAAAATTAAAACACAAAAACACACAATCAGTGTGTGTGGGGGTCGATGTATCGACCAGGAGAAGAGAGGGAAAGGGTAAACCCTAGTTTCACCAAATTCATCAATTCGAGTAGGAATCTTAAGGTGAATCAGATGCAATGGACCTGGAATGTTGATCACTTAAGTGTATCTAACATCAAGTAAGTCGAATTTGGTGTTTTAATGATGTTTGATTAAGTGGGTTTTATGTAATCCATGAATATAGTGTAAAATTTAAGCATGAATGTTAGTTATGATGAATGTGTAGATCCTAAATTATGTTCAATTTGATTATAAGGAAGATTTGGGGGAAAACCCATTTGCCTATGAGTATACTACCCATGTCAAATCTTATGCAAATTTTGATGTATTATGATTTATGTGATTGATTCTTGTTAGTTAGATTTAGTATGGTATGAAGTAATGTGATTTAATTAGTTGTTAATGACAAATGAACACAAAAATTAGGAAGATGAGCATGAAAAATACTTGTACATTATGCTTTAAATACGAAACCTGCCAAGTGTTCGATGAAATGCTTAAAGAGAACAAGAATGTGGATTTCTAGTAAGGATGATGTTGGATTCAAGGTTAGTGTTAAATTAGTTAATTTGAACGATGTTATTAGTTGTAGAATTATAAGATGACTAGTATGGAAGAAAATGTTTATGTTCTGCATATATGATCTTGTGGTTGTATATGTATTTCACTATGTGAGTAGGGAATGCAAACAGTGCCCGTATTATAATCGACATACCATTGTGGATGTATGAGATTAGAAATCATTAAATACATGCTACATCAATATGTGCTATATGTGATGACATGAATAATTATGTGGAATGAAAAGATGCGACTCTAGTTTGTACCTTGTGATGTTAGAATTTAACGAGTAAATTTAATGTAGGATACAAATGTGAAATGGAATGCAATAATAGAATGTGCGTTATACTAATGAAGTAGCAACCTTAATGGCATGAAAGTATAGGATCATGTTTGGATGGGAAAAGCAAGGAATGCTAACAGAAAGGATATGATGAAGCATGTACGAAACGGGCACTCGAGGTAAGTGGTTTTCGGAATCACTTCTTATTATGTTTAAGTAAGGTAGCAATTATTTTATTGAGCATAATAACGATTGGGGTTAAATATGGTTATGGTTGTATGAAATCATTCTTTTAGCTAAGTAGACCGAATGGGTCAATATGAGGTCGTATTGATATGATGGCATGATGTCTAAGTAGTGGCTACGTTATTGTAACTGGGTAATGGGTAGAATTGCATATAAGCACGCTAACTGGAGAATGAGGACTTGGGTTAATGGTCAAAAGACTTAGCTTTTGACCCTAAGCAAAAGAGTTGTTTGACAATAATACGAACGGGTCAAGTAATACGTGTATGAGTTTTGTGATGAAAATGTTACATGTAAAGATTTAGGACCCGGGGAAAGGATTTTTTTAGTTAATAATGTACACCCATGTTTTAACGGACGAATAGAAATAAGTTTCGAGTGACCTAGTCATGGAATGCACAAAATACGCAAGTTTTAGTAATTAAAAATATGAATGGGTCGAATGGTTGAAACGAGTAAGTAAAGTTGAAGGCTTTAAGTTAAGATTGATCTTTGTTCGGATGTTTATCACAAGTTCGTATGTTAGAAAACGATTTACCATCGCGTAGGAAAAGATTTGTGTTAAACGGATTAGTAGACCAAAAGTTATGCAATTTGCAAGTTGTAAATACTTTTGGAAATCATAGCTGGGTTTGTACAGCAATAGAGTGAAGGTTCTGTCGATTTGGGGCTGTCGTGCTGCGCGACAGCATGACAGTATCACGGTCGCGCTACGCGACCTCGGTCGCGGCCTGCGAAAGCTAAAGGGGTGGCCTTCGCGCCCCGCCAGGGGCCATTCAGTTGGCATTTTCTTTGATTTTGTTGGTTATGGCCATGGAAGTTGTTTGAGCCTTATTTAGACGATCCAAAACTAACTTTTTTGTCGTTTTTGGTTTTTAGGAAATAATTACCTTCCGATAGTCGGGATCGTTGGGGTAATTATGAATAGAAGGGAGAATGTGCGTAGGTTCGTATGTATGCGATCTATTTATTTGGAAGCTTGTATTTAGGATGTCTTAGTAAACCCTTTTTGGGATACCTTATGTAGCGTGTATGTTGTATAGTTTATACATTTGTTTATGTGTACATAATCAGTATAACAACTCTCTTAAATATTCTTTAGATACACTTATATGTGTACATGTCCGAAAATAACTAAACATAGGTAGGCAATAGATATGACAACAAATCTAACAAAATAAAGCCACGTACTTCCTTCAGTTCCTATTACAGAGGTAACAGTTCCCCTAAAAACATTAACGTGACCTAAGCACTACCAAATACATTCCATACATAAGAAACGGACCCGAGATACCTTCGAAATTGCAAAAACCAAGAAAACAAGAAATAACAGTCTGTCACGGGGAGCGACAGACTTCCCTTCATCCTTCGCGGGGCGCGACAGAGCAACAGACGGCGACACCACAGAGTGCCACGTGGCAGGTGACGTGATGTCGTGGTCACAATCAAATTTAATCCAATTACTACTAAATAGTTAGCGGTAAGCGGGTACCGAACACAAGGAGTTTGGGGAATATGTGTTATTTGAGGGTTTATCTAACTTGACTAAAATAAAACTAAACACAAGTAAAGTAAGTTTCAAGAGTTGATTTGATTGAATTGGTTTTAAAACTAAAACTACTAATATAATTGCAAAGATGAAAGTTTTGATTGTAAGCAAATTAGAGACAAATGACCATCCTAGATTTCCGGTTTCAATTGAAATTCATGTTATCATTCCACTAGAAAGAACTACATAGACATAGCTCATGTGTGAGTACTTGCAGTGATGAAAGGGAACTAAGTACTCAGATTCCTAGAACTTGAGGTTGTTACCCGATGATCAATCTACCCTTACCCAAGCCTAACTATACCCATGATATCTCGATTGCCAACGACACCAAGAACGTATGGTTTCTAATTAGTTGAACGTAAGAATTAACAAGTTACTAACAAACAATCACACACCATAACAAACAACCATAAGATAAAGATTGTATTCTAGAAATTAGGAAATCAAACATGAAATGTCTCAAGCAAACCTTCAATCCAGGATAATCACAATGTGTTTAGCCACTCATGGATCGAATCAACATTTACCATACTAGTTTCAATGTTCATGAAAATCAAACAAATCAAACTAAGATTCACCAATGTTCTTCAAGCTCAAGGGTCTCCAAAGATGCTCCAAATTCGTGTGTCAAGCAAGGTGTAACCGAATCCAATGATAAGACACTATAAATCCCATCAAAATGACACTTAAATGTAGGAGTTACATATTGAGGGCAATCGGCACCGTAAGCTACGACGCCTGTCGTAGCTTACGGCAGGCAACAGGTCAACGGGTCAAAGATAGCGCCGTAAGCTACGGCGCTCACCGTAGCTTACGGCAGCAAAAGTTCCTTATGGAGGCTCTATACTGTCTTACGACGATGTCATTTTGAAGGAGTTAAGGCCGTAACCTACGGTAGTAGCCGTAGGCTACGACGCTGAATGTTGTTCTTTATTTGTTTCTTCATCAAATCTCTAGTTCCTTCACACTTATTTCCGCCACTCCCGACATCCATCTAAGCGTCCTAATCCCGCATCTTGAGCACTTTAACACCTGCACATCAAATCATCTAGTGGTTACCAAGTTCAAGCAATTAGCCGGGTAAAGTATGAGATTTTAATCTATTTAACGCATTAAGGGTTGTCCTACGACCACCCGTCACATCCCCACACTTAACTGTTGCTTGTCCCAAACAACCCATTCAAAAACTATTCACAACCACAAGTGATCAATCATGTAAACTAAGCTAAAATGTGTCGTCCTTCTACTGACTTTTCAATCATACCACAAGACACACCCCTCACAAAAAACTCTCCGGTGACAAGAAATATTAGCACATAATGCTAAATCATTCAATGCGTGTGTGTGTTTGTACGACAATAAGCTTGTATAAAAATCAAGTTTCCTCCTAACAAATACTTAGCATGCTTATGAATCAAAAGGACTTACGGGTTGTAACGGGGCTAGGTGCAAAGGTAGGAAATGGTGAAAGTACATATGAAAGAGCTAATTGATTTGACCCGGTTCTTATTTCTACTACTAAACAAAGCAAACACCCCAATATATACACAACTTCATCAACTTTCCCATCTACTAACGCAACTACATCCTTCTTTTTGTGTGTGTATATATATATATATAAAGACATAAAACTCAACAATATATACAAAAACATCAACAATCACACTAAACTCCTAAACCGGGTCATCTCAAAAAGTAAAATTTTGTAGGAAGTAGGTTTGGGTCACAAACCGAATGGTTTAAGGCTCAAACATGGCTTTCTAAAGACCAAACCCCACCCCTCACAATACCAAGCTCATATATGTAAAGTATGAGGTCCAACCCACCAATCCCACACTCTCACACGTCTAGACGAGGATACCTAAAAGTCCCCTATCATTTTCAAAAGCATGCTAATTCTAGGATTCAACAAGAATTCATACACAAGTTCTATTAACACACGATATACACCGCCACTCAAACAAAAAATATCTATTAATAACCATACGTGGCTCAAATTCTCACCAAGAAAAGACCAGGAATGGGTGTCGGCTGTGTCAAGTGGAACCAATATCAAGTTTTTCAAATTTTGACACTTTTCGCTTGGGATTTTACAAAAAGTTTTTTAAATTCTCAAAAAATTTCCCCCATCCCCACACTTGGGATACATTGTCCCAATGTATGGTTTTGAGGGAAAGATCACTTTTAACCAACATCATTAGCTTTCGCTAATACTCTCAAATCCCAACTTTCTTTTTGTATTTTTTTTATTTTTATGAAAATTCAACATAACACCACTAACACATCCAAAAATCACATCAACATCTAAACACCACCCTACCTCCCAACCATAACATAAACATACGAGATAAAAAATATACACAAATATATAAAGGAGCAAGATACGACCTAGCTAGTAGTACTTCGGCTGTGGAGGCCCAAAGATGAATGTCTCATATCATTCCACTCACCAAAGCCAAATGCCTCCACTGCTACTGCTACTTCCTTGATCGGCCACTCTGAACCCGCTGTTGATAAGTCATGGCGTGTGGATCCACCATTGATAATGGTGCAATGGTGGGGTGGGATATGACACACTACGTCATTATGGCGGTAATGTGGTATAATCTACAAACTGGCAGGTCCGCTTCGAGTGGTTGGCCCGCATGCCACTGATCATGCAAGCGTCTCTGGCGGTCGTCTAAGTAGCAATTATTCATCTCTTCCTCGCGGGCATACATATGAGCATGGTTCCATTGCTCATTTCTGTCGTAGCTCTGCTTAAGAGCTCTCTCTACACTTTCCCCCATAAAAGTTTGACGATCGAAGAGCATCTGCTTCGTGTCAGTCTATTCGCCAAAATTGGGTGGTCGCCTCTGTTCAATAATCTGGCCCATATTCCCCGAATGAGCCCAATAGGGATCATAAGCCTGCTGTGCATAGTCAAATGCACTCCCCACATAACCAGACTGTACACCCGCTCCCTGAACTCCACATGGACCAGCGCCCCCCATTGGAGCATCAACCATGAACGTGTTCTTCCGATAATCATCTTCACCACTAACTTCTTCATCCGTCGTTTCGGGCTCATTAGCCTCACCCGGTCGTAGTTGGTCTTGCATCCACTTTGATAAACTCTCCATCTTCTCCCGTCTATCTTAAGCTTATGATACCTTTCCGATTCCTTGTACTCCCATCCGGATCCCAAGTTCTTTATGTCAAACGGGCTAAACCTCTTATAAGAGCCTTTTTCATTACCTTCAATTGCCCCATATTTCATTAACAATGTTGTGATCAATCGGTAATGGGGTATAATTTTTCTTTCTCCGCTATTTCGGCTCAACCAAATGTTGTTCAACACTAGAAATCGGAAAGGAACCTTGGGGGAACCATTCATCAACATATTCAAGATCGGTACTCTTGGAATCGAACCTCCATCTTCTCACCTCGCCGCGGGACGACATTGTGCGTGCACAAAACCAACAACAACTTCGCCTCCATTCTTCAAGTTTCGTCTATGCAATTTACCATGTGTCGTACCCGGAAGAAAGAGATAATCCAACATTTGTTGCCATTGAGGATGTTTATCCAGCTCGAAGTAGAGATCTTTGAGGCTTGGGTAAATATATTGATTGGAGGGTTGGTCGTCAAACTTCGCTATTCGGCGCAATGAATCATAAGACATCTCAACCTTTACCCCATTACATGTTTCAACCAATTTCATCTTTTTTGGGGCCTTAAACGGGGGACATTGAAGTGTGGCCACCCACTCTTGAATCTAAACATCATACATCTTCTTTACTTCGTTATCATAACATTTCAAAGCAGCCCCCAACCCAATTCTTTAAACTTGGCCGTTATCCCGAACGGCCCAAATCAGCTTCTCGGATTTCCTTCTCACAAATAAACGCCTCGTTCTTTTGCTTCAACTTGTTCATTTGCTCATGGAACAAGTCCTCTCTCCATTCTTCGGGTTATTCTTCGGGTTGATCTAATAGTAACCCAGATGTCCAATCCGGTTTTGGCCCCTAGGGGTGCATCCTCCTCTGAATCCGGGTCTCCTATCCGAGCCAACTTCCTTCTCCTTGGTTGTTCTTTTTCCACTTGAGGTTTGTTTAGATGAACTTGAACCCGCTTTATCCTTCGATTTCACCATACCTTGTGTTGTAGAAGATGAGAATAACAAACTCTTCAAGTTCACACAAAAACCCACAAAATTTTGGCTCCCCCTATGCCAAAATCCGACCACCAAACAAAAGAATCTTCAAGATATGAGTATAAATCTAGATTCCTTGTGAAATTTCACCCAAAATGGATTCAAGAATCACTAAAATTGGTCAAGATTTGAGGAAGTTATGAAGCTTTGAAGGTATGAATTGCTAGGGTTTTTTTAGAGGAAGAAGAATGGGGAAGAAGAAAGTTTTGTGTGGTTGGGGTGAGTAGATCGAAATGTGTGGATAGGGAAGATTATTGGTTTTGTTAATTGAATTTATTATTTATTATTATTATTATTATATTTATTATTATTATTATTATTATTATTATTATTATTATTATTATTATTATTATATTTTTCTGTTTTTTATATATACACATACATAAAACGCCGAAAAGAGGGTCCCCCAAGTTCGCTCGGTGTCGTAGGCTACGGCACCTTGCCGTAGGTTACGAAAATACCTGGCAACAAATTCATCACCGTAAAACAGTACCCGAGTGCCGTAAGGCTCTTTTTTGTTTGAGGCCCGCCGTAAGCTACGCCCCCCATCGTAGCTTACGGCGGCATCTGGGCGTTAGGGGAGTCTCTTTTTCAACTTTTATGTTTGTTGTTTGTTTTTTTATAGTTTTTCTAAATTTTTAATTTTAATTGTTTTTTATAATTTTTGAAAAACTAACCCTACCCCCCGTTAAAAACCCGTGTTGTACTCAACACTATGTTCAGGAAATTCGTACAGATTCCCCACACTTGTTTCGAACACAAGCTTCGAACGGGACTTTATTCAAACCGAAACAAACTAAACTAAATATATACAAACACCAAACCTGGGCCTCTTTCAAGTTTCTTCGTCATCCAATGGGCGTAGAATGTAACCCACTTTGTCAAGCTCGAGATTGTTGATGTCGTTACCTTCCAAATACGGTTTGAGCCGATGCTCGTTCACCGTTTGTTGCTTATTGGTTTGTTCGTC
This sequence comes from Helianthus annuus, assembly GCF_002127325.2. Classification (NCBI taxonomy): domain Eukaryota; kingdom Viridiplantae; phylum Streptophyta; class Magnoliopsida; order Asterales; family Asteraceae; genus Helianthus; species Helianthus annuus. The sequence goes on along the minus strand of NW_023395518.1, from coordinate 668,779 downwards.
TTGTGTATCAACATCACCAAATCTTCCCACTCTTCGGATGACGTAAGGACCTATCCATTTACTCTTGAGTTTTCCCGCGAACATCTTCAACCTTGAATTTATACAACCACACCTTTTGACCCACTTCGAAGTTCTTTTTCCTCAACTTTGCATCGTGAACTTTCTTCAGTTTGTCTTTGTATGCGGAAGCACATTTGTAGGCTTCATCTCTAATCTCCTCAATCTCATTCAACTGCAACTTTCTTACCCGACCCGCTTCATCATAATCCGCATTAACAGTTTTGATGGCCCAATGCGCTCAATGTGCTAACTCCATGGGTAGATGACACCCCTTTCCATACACCATTCGATAAGAGTACCAATTGGAGTTTTGTAGGCCGTCTGATATGCCCACAACGTATCGTCAAGTTTACTTGACCAATCTTTTCTATCCGTTCTTACCATCTTCATAAGGATCTCTTTAATTTGATGGTTGGACACTTCAACTTGTCCACTTGTTTGCGGATGGTACGGTGTAGCCACGCGGTGGTTCACATTGTATCTTTTTTAAACAATTTTCCGAAATTAAAGTTCTTGAAATGTGAATCGCCATCACTTATTATCACCCTTGGCACACCGAATTGAGCGAAGATGTTGGATTGCACCAAACTTACATACAACAGAATGATCATTGGTCCTTGTAGCAATGGCTTCTATCCACTTCGTCACATAATCTACCGCAACCAATATATACAAGAACCCATTCGAGTTAGGAAATGGGCCCATGAAATCTATTCCCCAAACATCAAAACACCTCAACCACCAAAATTGGTTGTAAAGGCATTTCATCCCGCTTTGATTATGCTTCCAACTTTTTGACGATTGATCCAATTCCGGGCAAACTCGCAAGAATCTTTGAAATTTGTGGGCCAATAAACCCACATGATAACACCCGGTAACCCGTCTTGTTCCCACTAAAATGCCCTCCACATGCGAGGAATGAGCATGGGTCAAAATCTCTAAAACTTCAGTTTCGGGAACACACCTTCTTATCACTTGATCGGGTCCGATTTTGAACAATTCCGGTTCATCCCAAATATATTGCTTAACTTGACTAAAAATTGTTGTCGTCTCTTCTTCGTCCAATGATTCGGAATTGCACCCTTGGCCAAATAATTCACGTAATGAGCATACCAAGGTGCAACAAAAGTAGAAACGGCTAACAATTGCTCATCGGGAAACCGTTCATTAATTTCACTCAGATCATCAACACCTTCCAATGGGATCCGGGACAAATGATCCGCAACAACATTTTCACACCCCTTTTTTGTCCCGAATCTCTAGATTGAACTCTTGCAACAAAAGCACCCAACGAATCAACCGGGGCTTTGCATCCTTCTTTTCCATTAAATATCGGATCGCGCTATGATCCGAGTACAAAATCACCTTGCTCCCCCAAATGTATGATCGAACTTGTCCAAGGCATACACCACCGCTAATAATTCTTTCTCGGTTGTGGTGTGATTCAGTTGCGCCTCGGACAAAGTTTTACTTGCATAATAAATTACCACCGGCTTCTTATCAACTCTTTGACCCAAAACCGCTCCAATGGTCGTGTCGCTAGCATCTCACATAATCTCAAACGGCTTTGATCAATCCGGTGGTTGCAAGATAGGAGCCTTCACCAACTGTTCCTTCAACACATGAAATACTTGCAAACATTCGTTAGTAAAATCAAATGGAACATCTTTCAATAATAAATTACATAAAGGTTTTGTAATTACACTAAAACCCTTAATGAATCTTCTATAAAACCCCGCATGTCCCAAAAATGATCTCACCCCCTTAACATTCTTTGGTGGGGGTAAGATGAAATTAACTGAATTTTTGCTTTGTCTACCTCCATTCCCCGATCCGATATTATGTGCCCCAACACAATACCCTCTTGAACCATAAAATGGCTCTTTTCCCAACTTAGCACCAAGTTTGTCTCAACACACCTTTTTTAAAACTTTTTCTAATTCATCAAGACAAGAGTCAAAACTTGGGCCAAAGATGGAAAAATCATCGATAAACACTTCAAGAGATTCCCCGACCATGTCCGAAAATATTCTCATCATCCATCTTTGGAATGTGGCCGGGGCGTTACATAGTCCAAATGGCATTCGCCGAAAAGCAAATGTACCATATGGGCATGTAAACGTGGTTTTGTGTTGGTTGTCCGGGTGAATAGCAATTTGGTTATAACCCGAATACCCATCCAAAAACAGTAATATTTTGACCGGAAAGTTTTTCAATTATTTGGTCAATGAAGGGTAACAGGAAACGGTCTTTGGAGGTAGCGGCGTTTAATTTCCTATAATCGATGCAAACTCGCCACCCGGTGACGAGACGGGTGGCAATTTGCTCGCCTTGTTCATCCTTAATTACCTGAATACCGAAATTTTTAGGCACTACCTGAGTCAGACTTACCCACGCACTGTCCGAAATGGGATAAATGATCCCTGCATCTAACCACTTGATCACTTCTTTCTTGACCACCTCTCTCAAGTTCGGGTTCAACCTTCTTTGTGTTTCACGGGTTGGCTTCGCATCTTCACTTGTAATGATTTTATGCATCACAATGGATGGACTAATACCTTTCAAGTTGGCTATCGTCCACCCAATTGCCTCCTTGTGAGCTTTCAACACCCGTAACAATTCCTCCTCTTGAGCTACCGCCAAATTGGAAGCAATGATCACCGGTAGGTGTCATTCTCCCCCAAAACGCATATTTCAAATGTTTCGGTAACTCCTTCAATTCCACACTTGGTGGACATTCCAATGAAGGCTTTGTACCCTAATCAATTCCCACCGGTAAAGTATCCATTTGGTGGGTCCATGGCGGTCTTCCTTTGTCACACCCCTAATTTCCACGTGTCACCGGTGGGCCCGGTGGGGGATTACGTGACGCAGTTGATATCATCATATGTCAAACAACACAAATTTATAATGCACAGCGGAAGCAAATGAATATAGATTTATTTTAACTATTAATTGTAATATCAAGTATCACAACCAGTCAAAATAGATCCACAGGCGGATCGAAATAAAAAGGAAAACATTGTTCAACAGATTACGCATCCCAACAGCTTGCGAGACTCTAAGATGCTCAGGAGAAACCAGCATATTTCGTTATAGCACCTGCACTTAATCTTTTGGGGAAAATACGTCAGTTTGCACTGGTAAATACAATTTAACCGACTCATTTTGAAAACATTTGAAAATTTGGTTTTAAATGCACAAGGCACAAAACATTCATTTATAACTTGGGAATAATTAAACAGTGATAAACTTGTAAAAGATTTACATGTTTGTTGACCGTTCGGTTGCCCGAGTCGTGTCGGGTTTAAGGTTAAATGACACACCACATGGTATAAGTCCGTGGCGGGAAGCCAACGTTAATACCTTAAAGTAATAGACAAAATACCGGGTGTACGCCTACACCCGGCAGTCGAGGTCGTGGCCAAAAATGATGCCAAGGATATCCGGGACATGGTCATTAAGCTCCCAAAGGCACAAGAAACAAACAACACTAAATTTTAAACGGGTCCCATTGGTAATACCCAACTACTAATGAGATGGAACCAACCGCCCGACCAAGCGGTATATTATATACCGTACCCCCAAGCCCGTATAGGGAAAATAAGTTAAAAGTATTTACCTGAGCAAGTACAACCACAAGTTCAAAAATGCACGTGTCTTTTACTGGGCTCCTATTCTGGAACGAAGGTTATAATAACCTATTAGAATCCTAACGGGTCTTTTAATATAGCCTAAGCTTAGACCGGTTAGTTTCATAGAGTAAATATGGTTTAATCGCGAGGAGTGCGAAAACCGGGAAGGAATATGATTTAGACCCTACAAGCTTGGATACTTGTATAATATGGGTAAACTAAATATATTCTGAATTTTGAGACTTAGATGATATGGTTTGACTCGTTTCGGCTAATATGCGCGAATTAGTCACATAAGCCGTTCCGAACGCGAAAGTGCGTAACGAGTAACCGTACAAGTTGTATGCAAGTTTCCTGAGATTATATGCATCACATATGTTGTAACATCAGAATGGGATACCCAATTATGCCCCAAATGATTTTATATGCCAATTACGCCTCATAAGGGCATTTAGTAATTTCACATAGGCTAAAAAGGGGTAAAATGGAAATCTGAGTTTCTAACCTTAGGCTACTGATAAAATGTGTATTTTTTTTTATAAAATATATCAGTAGGTATAAAACCTTTATATGAAATCTCATTTTGACATATACTATGTCGTAAAAATGCCTAAAAAGGCGATTTGGAGCCATTTCCGGGTTTTTATAGAAAAGCTGATATTTTTATATTTCCACAAGGCTCAAAACATTATATTTAATGTAAAAATCAGTAGAAATTGGTTTGAGGTCGAAAGGATTAGTAAAACTCATTTTATGGCCAAAAAGGGTATAACCGGCATAAACCGAAAAATTCTTAGAACACTAGGTTAAGCTCAGCCTAAAAATAAATAAAAATCTCCAAAAATCCTAAAATATTATTTTATAACAGAGGGTATAAGATTTGGTATAAAATTTGGGTTTTAATAGGCCATACGTGATTTACGCTAATTAATTAGTAAAGAAGCCCTTAATTACGCTAATGGGCATAACTCATGATCTAGACCTCAAATTGATACCAAATTTTGGGGACAACTTTATATTACAGAAACTAAGGTGTCTACCCTTTTACATTTTCAAAAATTATGATTTTTGGACATTCGGGCATAATGGTCAACATATGGGCGTTTAGCGGAAACATGCATACGAACTAGATGTCTAATGAACCACATTGTATAATCACAGGAGGATATACTAACATGTTAATAGGTTCAAAAGAAGTTCTAAGGCAGATTCAAACTTGACTAAAACGGGTCAGAACTGAAAGTCAAAGCGAAAGTCAAACTATGCGACTTTCGGTTCCGAACCGGGTCTTAAACAGAAAATTGTCGAGTTGAACATGTTGGAACATGTTCTTATACTCATTACCAAGTTATATTAATTTTCAAACAGGTTACATACAACCTACATTGCTAATTATGCATTAATTCAAAGATAAGCATTCTGTTGACTTTTTCTAATTAGCTTTGACTCGACAATTAGCATGTTTAGAGTGGAATCTGGAAATACCCTTTTAAGGGTTTGTTACCCACTTAATTACCTTCCTAAAGGTACTTTTAATTCGTGATTAGACAAAGCACATTATGCTTAATCACGAAGTCAAACCTTAATTACGACGGTTTGACTTTGCTTAATTAACTAAGCTAGAAAGGATTAGAAAGGTTAAGGACACTTACAAGAGTCCTAAGGAAGATTATAGAGCCTAAGAAAGTGACTTGGTGACCAGAGGAGCTCCAGAAAGCTTGTAGCCAAAGTTCCAAATGAGTATCCTCAAATGATCAAGCTTCAAGTTCTATTTATAGTGAACCAAGGGTTCCTAGATCATGCCAAGCAAGTCTAGTGGTGATACAAGATCAACCATATGTCCCTAATGGTCTAAAAACAGCCTAGGAAGCCCATAGAATTCGAATTTTTCATTTAAGTCGGTTACACTCTTTGGACAGGCAGCTGCCCAAAATAAACTGCCAGCGACGGTCTTACGGACCGTAAGCTTCGGGCCTTACGGTCCGTAAGGACCCATGCGGATCTGATCTTTAGCGCCCTGCTTACGGACCGTAAGCCATGAGCCTTGCGGTCCGTAAGCGATGGTCAGAAGACAAAAATTTTGCAAACTTTAAGGGTCTTGACCATGCACTTACAAACTCGAACAATGCTTAACTTTTGCAGCTTGTGGGACCTCCTGACCAGCCTTTGCATGAAGAGAAAGCTCTTACATGTCTCCCATCTCCTTTTAAAGAAGTCATGGCACAATGACGGATCTTTCAAGAATGGTCTTGCAACCTTAATCACTTGGCCATAATGTCACTAATGTAAATCACAAGGATTTTATTAATTTAGGAGTAGTAACAACCTATACTTCCATTGTCCTTTATAAAGATGGAACTTTATTATTTGAGAGCAACCGGTTATCGCGAGAGATGATCATGAACTGATTTAAGGATCTTGGGATTTATAAAATGTCGGGTCGCTCAGAGGTGATTTAAATAACATGTCGCCCTTGGGTCGTTCAGCGGTAATTAAAATACATGACGCCCTTTTTAAATAAATCCTAGCATATATCCTTATCATACCCGGTTTCTCTGACACGTCTGTCATAGAGGACACGTGTCTTTATTTAATTGGACAGGAATTTTCGAGGTGTCACATCCTTCTTTCACCGCAAAGCTTCTTGCTCCTTCTCTTCCATTTCCAACTCACATGCATAACCTGCAAAGACACATCACAAACACACGAACCCAAAATATCTTCCTCGAACTCCTTTGGGTCGTATCCATCTATGAAATCTGCTAGAAAACACTCATCACCGTAAACATTAGCACCGTTAGTAAAAACATTTAATCTCATCTTTCTATTACCGAATGTCATGTCGACTGTACCATATCGACAATCAATAACGGCATGTGCGGTGTTCAAAATGGCCGACCCAAATAACATTTTGTTGTTGAATTGGTCCGCGGATGAGTAATCTAACACAAGAAATCCACGGGGTAATAAAATAACTTTAACTATCACATCCCGTACAATACCCCGGGGAAGTTTATGAGAACAATCGGCTAAATACCACTGTTGTCTCAACCCATTTCAATGGACCAAAGTCGTATTGGTCATATAACCCCCCGGTAGGATACTTACTCCAGCCCCAAGATCTACTTACTTCAACGGACCTTTGCGGTTTGAAAATTTCCGACTTGAATATTGATAAGAGGCGTTCCCGGATCTTGTAGCTTAGGAGGAAGATCTCCTTCCAAGGACCACGGTTACCCGCTCCGTCAAGTCAACCAATTTAGGCACTTTTGTTGCCTCTTTTGAGTACATAATTCTTTTAAAAAACTTGGCGTAAGCGGGTACCTGTTTGATTGCTTCAAGTAAAGGAAGATTAATTTTAACTTGCTTGAAACCTCCCACATTTCTTCCTTTTTAGGACCCCGTTTTGAAATAAAATGTTTCTTGACTGGATCTAATAAAGCCGAGGGAAATGGTACTTGACTAGATCCCCTTCCTCATTTTTATTTTCTTTTTCTTTATTAATTTCGGTTTTTCAAAATTGGGTTTTAGAAGAAATAATGGGTGTTTCATTTTCTTCCTCACTTTCTTGACCCGTTATGTCTTCAACCACCCCATCAACCAAATCCGGTGAAGGATTGGTTTTGTACTATTTCCCACTTCTCAAAACACTTACATGATGAATATTGACATTGTTACCTCTAGAAGTATTATGAGACGGGTTTACCTTAGTGTCGCTTGGTAATTGACCTTTATTTTTCTTCAAGTCCGCCACTTCAGTTACGAGTTGACCCATTTGGGTGGTCAAAGTTTGAATTGCTTTGTCATGAGCCTCATCTTTTTGTATGAAAGCGTCATCCATTTGATTTCTATTTTGCATCTCCGCCTGCATGCTCTTCAACATATCCATCATCCCATTTCCACCCGAAGACCCCCTTGCTCTTGACCCGTTTGGTATTGCCTTTGGTACCCTTGATTGTTCCCACCTCTATATCCACTTTGATTATTGTAAGGTTGGCGCGAACCAAAGTTACCTTGACTTCCTCGAAAATTCGGGTTTGCTTGATTTGAAGGATTCTCGTACCTAAAGTTTGGGTGGTTTCTCAACCCGGGGTGGTAAGTGTTAGAATTCATGTTGTAGTTTCTACCACCCCCTCCTTGACCTTGCACCGCATGAACTTCTTCATATTGCCCTTCCACTCCTTGGCAATTTTCAGCCGCATGCCCGATTTCATTGCAAATAGCACAAACATCATAAATTTGGTTAGAGGTTTGTACATTACCATCGTCGACCATCATGGGCCAGAGCTACTTGGGTTTAGCCCGCTAAACATCATTTGGATGGGCTCGCACTTGAGTTCGGGTAACGGTCGGTCGTGCTCTCCTCAATGCTTGAGCTTTCCTCTTTGAAGTGATTGCCATTTGCTCCTAAACTTCAAATCATCATGCTCGTAGTTTGTGCCAAAAGTCCCATTTGTGATGGACATTAAATCACGAGCATCTTCGGCACTTACCCCTCGTGGAAAGCATTCATTAATTCCCAAAGTTCGATTCCATGGTGAGGGCAATTCTTGATCATCATATTGAAACGCTCAAAGGCCTCATGAAACATTTCACCTTGTTGTTGTTGAAAACTCCTCAATCCCTTCCTAGCATCATTGGTCTTTTGAGCGGTGTAAAATTCATCTAGAAATATTTGTTGCATCTCCGCCCAAGTGTAAATAGATGCTGAAGGTAAAGTGTAAAACCACTTCTTTGCCTTGTCCACCAAAGAAAATTGAAACAAGACTAATTTGACATCATCGGCCGAAAAACCTTGACTCTCAAGAGTATTGCAAATCGAGTCATAGGCCTCCAAATGAAAGTAAGGTTCCTCCGTTGCTAGACCCTTATATTTTGGCAAACTTTGCAAGGAATTGGTTCTCACTTCAAAAGTTCTTCCTTAATTGTTGTGAGGAATAACTACCGGTGAAGGATTGTGAGTAATCACCGGCCTAAAATGCGCTTCAATGCCCCCTCGCTGTTCTCTAAGATGTCTTCGTGGTACACCCAACCGACCCCTTGGATGAATAGCACCCATTGGCCTTTGCATAGGCCCTTGTGGTACATGAGGTTGAAATTGTTGTGGTGGCATCGGTGGGTGTTGAATCGGCCTTTGGAATATGTTCTGTGGACGAACTTGTTGCAATGGTATAGGACGTTGCAATTGTGGTCCTTGTGGCCTTGGCCGAATGTGTTGTGGTATAAGTTGTTGTTGAGGCATTCCACCAACACTTGGCATTCCTTGAGTTTGGCCTTGTATGTAAGAAAATTCCCCTTGATCTCCATCACCCCCATATACATAACCGTCTTCATCATAACCCTCATAATCTTCATAACCCTCATCATATCCATCTCCCCCTATACCCGAAGATTGGCCAAATGGAAGAGTCGAATATTGAAAACCCGATTGGTTCGATGGTCTAAAAGTAGAAGTAGCATGGACAATGGTTGAGTTTGGTGCAATTGAATAGGTTGAAGATGATTGACCCGCACCCGGGAAGAAATGGGAAAATGGTGGAATGGTAGTGGAAGGGTTAAAAGTGCGTGTCGGTTCTTCTTGGGTGGTAATGGGTTGGGTATTGTTGGTTGGTGTAACATCATGAGGTGAAATAAGGTTGGTAGTGATGTTTAACATGGTAGTGTTTGGTGAAGGTTGAGTGGATGATGGTATAAAAGGTGGTATAAGTTCACCCGTAGTGGGTGGTGGTGGCGGTGGATCCATGTATCGAATTGGTGTGATTGGTGTAGTTGGTGTTGTGTGAACCGCTGATTCTGTTTTCTCTTAGCAAAATTCTATTTCCTCGTAGAGTTCGCTCAATTTCTGGATCAAATGCCAATGGTGAGAGCTTGTGAGAGCTCCTAGTACGCATGCACCTGTAAATACCTTCACACTAACACCCCCAGCGTAAACCAGAAAAATAACAAACTTAAAAAGAACAAAAATAACACACGTTGCACACTACTCCCGGCAACGGCGCCAAAATTTGACGTGATGTCATGGTCACAATCAAATTTAATCCAATTACTACTAAATAGTTAGTGGTAAGTGGGTATCGAACACAGGGAGTTTGTGGAATATGTGTTATTTGAGGGTTTATCTAACTTGACTAAAATTAAACTAAACACAAGTAAAGTAAATTTCAAGAGTTGATTTGATTGAATTGGTTTTAAAACTAAAATTACTAATATAATTACAAAGATGAACATTTTGATTGTAAGAAAATTAGAGACAAATGACCATCCTAGATTTCCAGTTTCAATTGACATTCATGTTATCATTCCACTAGAAAGAACTACATAGACATAGCTCATGTGTGACTACTTGCAGTGATGAAAAGGAACTAAGTACTCAGATTCCTAGAACGTGAGGTTGTTACCCGATGATCAATCTACCCTTACCCAAGCCTAACTATACTCATGATATCTCGATTGGCAACGACACCAAGAACGTATGGTTTCTAATTAGTTCAACATGAGAATTAACAAGTTACTAACAAACAATCACACACCATAACAAACAAACCATAAAGATAAAGATCGTTATTCTAGAAATTAGGATATCAAACATGAAATGTCTCAAGCAGACCTTCAATCCAGGATAATCACAAAGTGTTTAGCCACTCATGGCTCGAATCAACATTACCATACTAGTTTCAAGGTTCATGAAAATCAAACACAATCAAACTAAGATTCACCAATGTTCTTCAAGCTCAAGGTCTCCAAAGATGCTCCAAATTCATGTGTCAAGCAAGGTGTAACCGAATCCAATGATAAGACACCATAAATCCCATCAAAATGACACTTAAATGCAGGAGTTACATATTGAGGGCAATCGGCACCGTAAGCTACAGCGCCTGCGGTAGCTTACGGCAGGCAACAGGTCAACGGGTCAAAGATAGCGCTGTAAGCTACGACGCTCACCGTAGCTTACGGCGAGCAAAAGTTCCTTACGACGGCTCTATACTGTCTTACAGCGATGCCATTTTGAAGGAGTTGAGGCCGTAACCTACGGTAGTAGCCATAGGCTACGGCACTGAATGTTGTTCTTTATTTGTTTCTTCATCAAATCTCTAGTTCCTTCACATTTTATTTCCGCCACTCCTGACATCCATCTAAGCATCCTAAATCCCGCATCTTGAGCACTTTAATACCTGCACATTAAATCATCTAGTGGTTACCAAGTTCAAGCAATTAACCGGGTAAAGTATGAGATTTTAATATATTTAACGACATTAAGGGTTGTCCTACAGACCACCCACCAGCAGGACACGCGTTGAAACCACCGATGACTCAGCCCATTTCGTTGCCGCCTTTAGAGCCCTCGCGGGCCGCATAAACCTCCTCCTATCTGTCGCGGGGCGTGACAGACCTCATGATCAGCCCTATATATAGAGAGCTCGAGCAATTCAGTCCAAACCGCTCACAAACGAAATTCTCTCTCTGATTCTGTAATTGTTAGACACTATAATCGGGTATAATACCCCCTTAATTAGCGAAGCTCTGCCTCGTTGTATGTATCATAAACCCCGTTTACGTATTAGATACGCTGCCTGATTGATCTAGCGCTCCGTAACGGCTGTTGAGGCTCTACCCAACGTAGTCGCTGGAGTTTTGTCTCGGGAGGGTATTACTAATGTAAATATTGGGTGATTATACTAACGCGTGTGCATTCTTTAATTAATAGATAATAACCAGGAAATCACAAATGAAAACCCTAAAGTAGCAATGTGAGTAATCCTCCTTTTTGCAAACTGTTTTTACAAAACCTCAAATGATTTACATTATATTAAACAGTGATTGAGTATTTGTATTCTACAATTATCGTCGGTATGTTGGGGTTTTGTATGCAAAATTTGTTACTACACTGTGAGTAGTAACATGACCACAAGTCGGGTTGACAGTACCATGGATGGTAATTAAAGTAGAAAAATAAACAAATGTAATTGCGGACCGCCCTCAATGCTGTAAAATGATAAAACCTGTTTTGATTAAATTGGGATTCACTCACTAGTATTTCTTGCAGATAAAATGTTTTAAACACGTGTTTCAGGTAGCTTAGTGTGAAGCCCATAAAAGCCAGCTGGAGAGCACCGAAGGCTTAGAAAAGTGATTATAAAAGTTACCTAATTAATAGAGAAAATTGTTTTCAATAACTGGGGTTTATCCCTATAAATACATTACAAATGAAAAGAAGAAATTTTGTCCCACTTTTTATTATAAATGTATTATCAAGAAAAACTTGGGTTGTATTCCATTTATTTATTTTAAACATTTTGGTGTTTAACTCTGATAAAAATATTTTCTAACTATGGTCTTGATGAAATTCCGCTGCCAAGATTGATAAATACCAATGCCATCTGATTGGCTCGTGGCTCCCGCTCCCGGGATATGGGGTCATGGGTTGTGACAGAAGGTGGTATCAGAGCCAAGCCACTTGTTTAAGTTATTTAGGTGTTCTTCTAATACCTAAACCTTAAGCATTTATGTTGTGTTAGGAAATTAATATCTTATGTGTTATTCTGTAAACATAAAATCTTAATGCGTTTGTTATGATTTTATGTCATTTAACAAACTTTAAATTCCCAATATGTGTTACCCATATTTGTATCTGACAGTTATGCTGTATTACATATAAATGATATATATTAATAATATCATGTCTTACTAAATTTTGTGATATCTTATATATTTATCATATCCATATGTATATATATATGGAAACCTAATGCAATGTTAATATTAATGCTTTATTAATATAAGATAAATACAATTCAGATATGATACTTTGTAAACATCATAATATAAATATTTAGATTATATATATTATACCTAAATGATTTTATATCATTTTAATTTTCATAAAATATAACCCTTATTTATATCTTACCTTATGTTAGGGAGTATACTCATAATATAATATTCAGTTTTATGATATATATATCGTATCTACATGTTTATGTGAATACAATTCAAAATAAATTATAATAATATTATAATATTGATATTAATATCTTAATCAAAGATATAAAATGATACTCTTAGGTATGACATCACTGAAATATCCTAATATAAAATATTATACGATAAAAGCAGTATAATTTATGATTTATGATAAAATCTAAAAGTTTTACTCGATTGAAAGGTTATATATTTTTCAAAATTTTGATAAAACATATGATTAAACTAATTTTGATAAAATATAATGTTTCAACATCATTTAGATGTAATAATTGAAATACTTTGATTATTAAATGTGTAGATTATTCATCAAAATTTGACAAGTCATGTAATATTCAAAATTACACGTATAGTCAATATTAATAATTAACGGGCGAGAGAAAATTTTAATACACATACGCTCTCTAAGAAAAGTCTTTAATATATACTGTTATTATTTATCATTATTAAATATTACTAAATTCAGTTTTAAATTTAAACTATTAATAATAATATTTCTGGAAGAATAAAATATTCTGACTCTTGAATAAAGTTATTAAAAGAATTTTATAAAACCTAATTCTTGATTTAATTTATAAAAATAATGAACAAGAAAGGTTGCAGTTTGTAATTCATATTTGACGATTCTAAAATTTAAACACATACATATACGATGGAAGATATAAAATAGTTTATAAAACAGTATCTATGAAACAGAAATATGTACAATAAGTACCTAAATGATTTTAATACATAATACCTATATATCAACATGAAATAACTTAAACTTATAAATCAGATGTATGTAAATTTATATAACTCGTATCAATATTATAAATGATATTTCATCCATACAACAAAGATACGTACAAAAAAGCAATTTATACGGTATAACTATATGGTTTAAAATATATACATATATCTCAAGAAGGAAAACATATCGTTTGATAAGTTTTGTTGGTGCATACGTCTGTCGACTTCGTCTTGTATCGAGTCTTGTATTGTATTAGATAGATCAGGGCACGTAGTACGAGAAAATGTCAAAAATAGGTTTGAAAGTAATTTCGTACGAAATTACCCAATGGTAATTTCACACGAAATTACAAGGTAATTTCGCACGAAATATGATTTCGTGTAAAATGTGATTTCGTTTGGTAATTCCATGCGAAATTACCAGGCCTATATATAGTGGTGTTCTGATTTCGTTTGAGTTAGTCGTGAACTTTCCGGTTTCAGTGTCGAACTGCTGCCGAAGTGTCAACTCGCTATAAAACGTTGTCAAATCAATCAAGAGACAGTTTAAAGTGTATATCTAGCTGATTGAACTCGATACGACTGTTTCCGCCTTTCGTATTGAGCAAAAACTCTTCTGAACGACTCGTTTGGTCGGAAACGATCCTACAAGTGGTATCAGAGCTCAGGAGGAAGAGTTCATACCAATTCAACTGCAAATTCTGATTTCTACACCTTCTTTTTCAAATTAAACTTGATTTCACGGACAAAATGCTTTGAATATTTCACATAATGGGCGAAATAGTGTTTTAACAAACCTTTGAAAGTTTCAGATCTTAAAACGGCTTAAAACTTGATCACTTTGACAAAATTCAGGGAGATGATGACATCAGCATAATTTCGCATGAAATTAGTCTTATTTCGCTCCAGTTAGTAATTTCGTTTGAATAAGTTCACACGAAATTAGTAATTTTGCTCCAGATCGTAATTTCGTTTGAAAGGTCCACACGAAATTAGTAATTTCGCTTCTGGCTGTAATTTCGTTTGATAATTTCGTACGAAATTACATATTTCGTTTGAAAAAGTGCTATTTCACACGAAATTAGAGTATTTCGCTCCAAAGTGGTTATTTCGCTTGAGAGGGTAATTTCGCACCAAAGGGTTAATTTTGTTTGAGAAGAATATTCCGTGTGAAAGATAATTTTGTTTGAAAGATCGAGTTTGTAAAATTCTTGAAAAACTTAAACATGGAAGAGGAATTTTAGAACGCCTTTGCTACTCCGATTAGTATTGCCCAACATACAATGTTAGAAAATGAAACGGGCGCCATGCAAAAACCGCCAAAGCTCATGAATATCGAGGAGTATAAAGGATGGGAAGAACGATTCGAAAATTGGGTGCAAGCAAACTATTTGGATGCTTGGGAATGCGTTGAGACAAAATATGTTAGACCAATGACTGATGATGAGGAGATTATTGCAATAAAAGATCTTAGTGCAGAAGAAAAAAGAAATACAAAGACGAGAAAATGATGACAAGTTTGTTACATCAAGCTGTGAAAGAAGATATCTTGGTTTTATTGCAACACAATGGAACTGCTTATTCAATTTGGAAAGCTTTAAAGTCAAAGTTTGTTGGAAGTAAAGAGATGATTAAAAACAAGAAATCACTTTTGAAGAAAGAATTTGATCTATTTCGTGGTTTGAGAACTGAGAGCACCAAGCAGATCATTGAGAGATACTGCAATCTGTTAGTCAGCATGAAGAGGGTGAGCATCACAAAAGATAATGAGGAATTGATTGAAAAGTTAGCTGATGCGTTGCCACATGAAACTTGGGGTACATACCTCATGATGTTGAGAAATAAAAAGGATTTTAGCAATCTGACATTGAGCAAGTTCAGTGAAAAGCTTGAAGCTCAAGAGATGGAACAAAGAAAGATATCAAGAATGAAAGAATTTGATGGTGAACAAGATATCAGTCTTTATTACAAAAGTGGAATCAGTGATAAAACCACCGACATGTCACCAAAGGTTGAGACTGCATTCAATGCTAAGAGTTCATCTGGAGGGCCATCTCAGCAAAACAAGTTTTTCTTCATATCCATCATTTGACCTAAACATTTCTGCAACCAAGAATGGCAAGAGATTACAATGCAACATTGTACTAAATCTTGAGAATGATCAAGATTATTCAGAAGAAGCTGCAAAAAGTCGCATGTCTTTGTTGGGGACTGTGTTAGAGTCATATGGGAGCTTAGTAGCAGGTTGGATCAGGAATCCAATGTTGACAAAAGAGGATTACGATCAAATAGATGCTGAGGAGATGGAATTAATGGATATAAAGTGGTGTTTAGCAAGTGTGTTGAGGAGAGCCGAAAAGTTTAAACAAATTGCAGGAAAGGATGATTTCCGTGATGCAAATGTTTCTACCTTAGGTTTTGATAAATCTAAAGTCGCTTGTTTTCGTTGTAGGGAAAAAGGACACTTCAAGAGGGAGTGCACAAATCGCGAAGCAAGTGGAGCTTAAAATCCGTTCAACAACAATGACTACTATCGGAAATCGATCTATCATCAAGTTGCTCAACAACCACATCAACAACCACAAACTGCTCATGGCAGGAAGGAGATTGAAGAATCATCAAAGAGAGCCTATATGGTGAATCAAGATGATAAGAAATCAACAAAAGAATCAAGTTGGGATAATATTCCAGCTAACAAATTTCAGTTGGGATGACTATGATCCTAACAAAAATCCAAATCACAAAGCTTTTGTTGCTCGAGTTGCTGAAGACAGTGATAATGATAATGGTTATTATGCAAGAAAATGGAAGAGCACTTGAGATTGATGGAAGAAAGTGATAGTGATGATGAAAAAGTTAAAAGAAAAAGAAGAAAGTTAAGAAACAAGTCAGCAGGGATGATGAAGAAGTTCAAGTGGTCAAGAGAAAAGTAAAAGAAGTTCCAGTTTTCAAAGTTGATGCAGAAGCTGATGCACAAAAGATTCCAGTGAAATGTGAAAGTTGTGAAGCAATGAAAAAGCAAAACAGTACTTTGATTCACAACATGAACAGATTGAATGAGTCTTATGATGTGCTAAACAAATCAATGAATCTATACAATCAAACAAGTAGTGAACAAGCAACAGCCATGAAAACACTTCAAGGAGCTTTCATGACAAAGCAGAAAGTGGTCAACAATTACATTCAAAAGTGTGCTGTTCTAGAACAAAAACTGGAAACACAAAGGATTGAAACAGAAAGAGTTAATAGGTTGTTAAAAATTTACTCATGTACTTCTTATGTCATTGACAGGATTTATCCAACCGTTGAAGGCATGAAGGCATTTGAAGAAGAAACATCTGAAGAGAAGATTTCTTAAACAAAAGAGAAAACTGAAGTGAAGACTTCTGGTAAGAAAAAGGTGTCAGTTACAACAAGTGTCCACCCCTGCTTGAAAATGGATATTTGCCAAGAAATCCAAATTCAGAAAGAGTCGAAAAGGCAACCAATTTAAAGTGGGAATCTGAACCATCAGAAAATTTGCCAGAAAACATTGATGTAACTTTCACATCGTCTGACACTGATCAACAATCTCAATTGATGAAGAAAGTGGTGGATCATGTGTTAGATAACGATGATACTGAGGAGTCAAAGTCGGAGTCAATAACAGAGTCAAAGTCTGAATCCGACATGTCAAGATCAAAAGTCAAACAGGGCAAAAGAGTTTACAATAATGAATTCTTGTTATCAAAATCTAATTTGAATGATGAAACATTCAAAGTGGCATATACTTTGAATGATTCTGACAAATTATATTCTGATGAAGAATTTCCAATAAGAGGTGTCAAAACTGAAATGATCAAAAATGTTTTCAAACTAACGGAAATTAATATTTCTGAAATAAAAGATGTAAATCTTTCTGAAAAACCTAAAAAATACACCTCAAGAGTTCAACAAAAGTTAAACAAGAAAAAGGGTTACAGTTCTGGTTCTGGTTTTCAAAAGAAACCAAATCATAATGGTAATTTCAAAAAAAAAGGTCTTGGTTTTATTCCACAAGAAAGTCATAAAAATGAGAAAATTTATAAACCAAAAACTGTATTTGTTTCAGGAACAAGTTTGGAAGAAGAAGAAAAAAGCTCATTCTGGAAGCAATCAAACAAAGAATTCCTTGCAAAGAAGCAAGATGAAATGAAGAATGAAGTTGTTCAGAAGAAAGAGACGAGAACTTGTTTCCAATGCAACACAGCTGGACATATTGTCAAGAATTATTCTAAGGCAATTCATTCAAAACAGGAAGTTTCTCGAAAACTGAAAGAAAAGATGGTTGAAAATGAACCACCAACCAAACCGTTTATAGTTTTCAAAAACTCGAAGTTTGAAGTTGGTGAATGTTCAAAAAGGTTTTATAAAAGAAAAGCAAACCTTGACAACCAAAAATGGATTGTTAAGAAATCTGTTGATAGTTCTAGCAATGATTCTGATTCGTCAAAATCAGAGGAGCTATCTTCTGGCGATGAATCTGATTCCACAAAGTCAGAAGAGCCACAAGTTGAATCAAAAGGTGAAACATCAATTCCTCCAATGGATGATGCAAATTTTCCACCATTGAGGGCTGAAAATTTTAAACAAAAAGTTGGAAAGTTGAGATTTTAAATCAATTCTTTTCTGAAAAGAAAGAATTTGATGTTGAAAAAGCCTTTAACCCCAAAGTGAAACATATTTTTGGAAAAATGATTGATGGAAAGTCAAAAGGGGTAAAGGAATTATATGAAAAAAAAATGAAAGGAAAGAAACCGAGAGTTGATAACTCGGAATCTCCCAAGGTCTTCCAGGCTTGGGAGGATCTCTTTAACTGAAAAAACCTGACTTGCCGGAGCTCCCAAGTGAGTAATCGTGGAGCATGAACCGGCATCATTTTTAAAAGAATTGTTTCAGGAAAAATCTTAATATTGATAAATTTTACAGGTGGGACTTGCCAGAACTCCCAGGTTGGTAAGTGTGGAGTAGGAATCGGCATCTTTCTTGAGAAATTCAAAACTATGAGATTTAGACCTCCAAGTGGTATTTTTTTGATATTGTCATATCTTATCTTTACAAGTGGTTGACGGGAGATTTGTTCTTACAAGTGGTTAATCAAGGACATTAAGTTGTACTTGATTTAACTATCTTACAAGTGGTATGATTATTGGAAATTGTTTTTTTTTTTTTTTTTTTGTGATAAACCTACAAGTGGTTGAAAAATAAAGTGATGAATTGAACCCCAACTTACAAGTGGTAAAATCAACAAAACTTATTTTCCAGAAAAACCATTTTGATTAAAACAAACTTAAGTGTTTTGAGATCATAATGGGAAAATAGTTTGTGGTAAGGGGGAATTCTGATTGTTTATGCCAAGAGGATGGCGAATTGAAGCTTGAAACTCAGTTGTCATGTTTCTTGTACAGTTAAAAGTTTCTTTAAAATGTTTTTGAATTTTAGGGGGAGTAAGAAATTTCAGAAAATCCAAAAACATTAGAAAATTTGAAAAATCCAAAAACATGATAAAATCAGAAAAAATCAAGAACATCAAAAAATTCAAAATGAGTTTTTGTTGTATACAAGAGGAAATGATAGTACATCAGTGGACTACCACAGCACGATAAAGATATGGAATGTTTAAATGTGATAAATAATATCACTGAGGATGTGTCAGTAGGTTTTTACTCATTTAGTAGATTGTTTTTGAGATATAAACATTAACTAATATGCTTACTTATCTCGTGGGGAACATCTCTCGGATATATGGGTAACCCCAAATCTTGTTTGAAAGATTTTCTATTTCTGACATACTAGGTCTTTGTGCATGGTGATATCTGGGGTATTATACCAGGACTTCTGATTTTGCGGGAGCAATAGCCTAGTCCTCGTATAATACTTTGCAAAAGCTTTAATCTTGAAGCCAGCCCTCTGCTAAAAATTGAAGAATATTGAAAGATATGTATCAATGGCAGTTGAAGAAAAGATCCCCAAACGGGACACACCTAAAGTCGAACCGTTATCTCTCTGATTTTGCGGAAGCAATAGCCTAAGCTCTCACGGTCTCGCATTTACCCGTTTACAGATATCATTAGTGTACATTCACTTGTAAGACTGAATATAGAAATCTGGATACGAGAGTATATTCTGAGGTGGGACACGCGAATAAGTTTAAGTGCTTAAAACATTAATCTCGTATCGCGAAACAATTGAACTTTGTGTAAAAATTTATGTGGATCAGTATACTGACAATCTACGTGAATTATTTAGAACTTAAAATGCTTAAAGCTTAACGGTGTTGGTGATTTGTTTCAAAAACTGATATGATCCTCTTACACAAACTCACAAAAATATTGTTTGCGCATTCCATTAAAATTAAAAGTTCAAAAAGATTTTAGTGTGTTTTAGCATAAATTTTTGAAAAATACAAAAGGATTTTCGACAACTGATGTTGAGGAGCTGATTTTCAAAATTCCAAGTGCTAGACATGATGAACATCAATTTGAGGGGGAGTTTGTTTAAAATGAGTAAAAATTTTGGAAGATTTTGTCTACAAGTGGTCAGCAGAAGTTTTTAAATGTTAAATCATTCTATTTTTGCGAGTGGTTCATCAGAGATTAACATTGGTAAATCATTTCGTGATTGATTCCTGCAAGTGGCAAATACATTTGTCAAATTTTAAATTTGTGAAATTTATTGTGAGGTAGAGTTTGTGCAGGATAGTCAGGTTCATGATCCTGAGCAGAAAGAAAGCCAGATTACGATCTTGGATTTGCTGATGCTGATGAATTTAGGAATCAAGAGATCTGATCAAGAGAATTTAAGAGCCAGAGATCTTGGGATAAGAATGAATTAGAGTGAAGCCAGGTCGAGATCCTGGTAAAAGAGAAGAAAGAAGATGAGAGAACAACATCCGAGGGGGAGGTTAGTAAATGAAGAGAAGAGAAGAGAGGAGATTGAGGATGCTTTACATTGTTAGATATTTCGGAAGAGTTCGAGAAGGCTGTAACACCCCGTGTTTTCGAATGTCAAAGTCAAAGTCAAAGTTTGACCTTTGACTGTAAATAGTCTATTTTAATTTTTGTATTATGTGGAGTAAGTGTTGTCTAATCAAAATGGATCGAATAATTGTCTATGCGAACAGATTATCGACCTTGAAAAGTAGGAAGTAACAATGCGATAAAGATTAATCAATCAATAATCAAGCTAATCAAATCATCATCGAACTCGAAATATGCGAACTTTAGTGATGTTATACGTGTGTGTGTGTACCTTATGTGTTACTTGTGAATGTTTACTTTATGTTGTTATGTGTGGTGATCGATCGAATCAAATCGAAACTCGAAAAGCAATCAAACTCAATCGAAACCGATCGAAACGTGAATCATAGACGCTTATGTTAGATATTGTGGACAGAAAGTAATTTGATTAGGAAACTCCATCGTATTCGTATCATCCTCCATTGAAATCTAAATATAAAAAATCGTCACAAAACGCTCAAAAAACGGGTCACCGATCGAACAGGAGACACTGATCGAACAGGCCGGCCGATCGAACCAGCTGTTCGATCGAGCGGGCCAGCCGATCAGGGATCCTGGTCGATCGGTTAACACTTTCCCCTTTGGGAAGCCTATAAATAGGGCTGTCATTGTCATCTTTACCACTTTTGGAAAGCTCTGACCGACCAGCTCTTGTTCTTCACCTTTTCTCAGATTTCTCTAAACTCCGGTAAGTTTTCACTTCAATCCTTGTACGTTTTTTATCAATACACGATTCTACACCTTTCTATCTTTCAAATCTTGATTTCTAACCGTGAAATCACCAAGATCTAAGTGTTCTTGGGTGATGTCATCATGGTGTTCTTGAAGAACATCATGTTTTGGCCTCATTTCCCCGTGAATAGCTTAGATCTAACCGATTTCCACATCTGCTAATATTAAACTTGTATGCTCACCTTTACATTATATGTATTGACTTTATTTTAACGTATGTGACAGGTGTTTAAGATGTATGCTTGCTAGGAAAGCGAGGCTAGGAATAAGCTCTAGAGGCCCCCAACAAATAGTTGCCTATCAGGATCCAGCGGCTAGTGCATAGTTGTCAGTAGATCTTGTCAGACTGGGTCTTTAGGGGCAATTAAACAATATTTAGTTTTGTAATAATAAATCTGAGTTGTCGGAACAGAATGACTTGTTTGGATATTATCTATAATAATGTATTTGTTTATTCGGGATACAGTATGGGATGTATCATTAACTGAATTATATAGATAGTTGTTATGGAAACTTCTAGACAATTTGTTTCGCTCAGTGCCATGCCCCGATGATTCCGCCATCGGTTGGGGTGTGACAGATTGGTATCAGAGCCATAACTATAGGGAATTAGGTTGGACACGACCTAGTCCGGGTCGCTGTCTTAGAGACCTAGACTATAGTTAGGAACCAACAGACCAAGTTTATGAGCTTTATTCTGCAATTCTTCGCTATCACTGCACTCGAATTTTCAATTAAAGTCAAGTGAATTAGTCAGGATTAGGTGTGAAAACCGCAAACTCCCGACTAAATTGCTTGGCTAATGCCGATTTTATCGACTCATCAAATGATTTTCTCATCACAGACGAGGATGATTATACCAAATCAGGAGTGAAATCCATATTTTGATGAACAATCTCCTCAATTTTCTTTAAAACAAGGAAGAAATTGCTAAGCCAGGGGTGAAACCCTAACCTTGACAATTTGTTCCGAACTATACTTCATTTCACCAAAGCTTCGACGGACTTCAACGATCTGGACTCACGAGTATGACCTAGGGAATACGTGCTAAATGCCCAAGAATCGAGGCAGAAATACGACCCCTAGAGACGAAAGTGACGACAAGTCTACTGTGAATAGTCGAATTGCTTTGGATAGTCGATGTCTAGGAGCCGCAGACAATCTATCTCTCGATTTTATGCGTTTTGATTCTGAGAACCGCAACCGTGTACTCTGATGACTCGTTGATTTTATGTGTTTATGTGTGCTTTATCTGTTTATGTGTTTATATTTTCGGAAGTTATTTGATTTTTGTTATCATTTCGATCAACACACACGACTCGTAATGCTATTCTATCTCAATTCGATATCTAGTTGTTGTAATTTAGACGATGCTATGCTATGCTATGCTATAAGACTAAGTTAGGCTATACTGTGTTGTGCTATTCGATATACTATACGCGATCGATATAAGCCTGGTAATTTTGCATGGAATTACCAAACGAAATCACATTTCACACGAAATCATATTTCGTGTGAAATTACCTTGTAATTTCGTGTGGAATTACCATTGGATAATTTCGTGCGAAATTACTTTCAAACCTATTTTTGACATTTTCTCGTACTACGTGCCCAGATCTATCTAATACAGTACAAGACTCGATATAAGACGAAGTCGACAGACGTATGCACCAACAGACTCCCCCTCAGATGTTGACGAAGTCTTTGGTGTCCAGTCTTCAATCTTCAGCCTTTATCAGCCTTTGTCACACCCCAACCGATGGCGGAATCATCGGGGCATGGCACTGAGTGAAACAGATTGTCCAGAAGTTTCCATAACAACTATCTATATAATTCAGTTAATGATACGTCCCATACCGTATCCCGAATAAACAAAGACATTATTATAGATAATATCCAAACAAGTCATTCTGTTCCGACAACTCAGATTTATTATTACAAAACTAAATATAGTTTAATTGCCCCTAAAGACCCAGACTGACAAGATCTACTGACAACTATGCACTAGCCGCTGGATCCTGACAGACAACTATTTGTTGGGGGCCTCTAGAGCTTATTCCTAGCCTCGCTTTCCTAGCAAGCATACATCTTAAACACCTGTCACATACGTTAAAATAAAGTCAATACATATAATGTAAAGGTGAGCATACAAGTTTAATATTAGCATATAGAGTTCGAATAGTTTACGCATAACCAGCACGTACACAGAGGAAAACGAAGCATGTTAATTATCGACATGGATCTATCGATACCAACGACTGCGGGCTGACTGTCCGAGACAGTTCGCAATACACGATTACCACCGTAATCCATGCAAGTAATTGTCCTTAACAACCCCCGTGTGAACGGGTGCTGAGTCCAAACTATAGTACTATGTTGCTAAGGCAGGTAGACAGCATTCCACGTGTAAACACAATCAACAAGCATTCATTTAGTCACGTAATACATGCATAATTGGTTAGCGATCAAGTAATTGAGTAGTGTGTTCGGTTGTGATTTTGATAAGTAATGTATGTAACACCCAAAAGTGCTAAAAGCAAAAAGGGATTCGAGTATACACACAGTGATTGATGGATTGAACGGAGCGTTGAGAGTAGGTCAGCTTGAATAGTTCGATAGGATAACGATGAGTGACGCGGAAATGCAAACAAGTGTAAATGGGACGAACAGTCTGGTTGATCGAACAGCAGGTTCGATCGAATAGCCCAACCGTTCGGCAGCAGTTCGACATAGTGGTGTTCTGATTTCGTTTGAGTTAGTCGTGAACTTTCCGGTTTCAGTGTCGAACTGCTGCCGAAGTGTCAACTCGTTGTAAAACGTTGTCAAATCAATCAAGAAACAGTTTAAAGTATATATAATTGAACTCGATACGTGTAACACCTCGAAAATTTACGTCCAATGATGCATTGACACATGTCATAGACTTTGGATATGTGAAAATATACTTTAGAGGGACTAAAGTTGACAAACAGTGAAAACTATGGAATATAAGGTTCCAAAGTGTCAACAATGGATAAATAGACTCTACAATAACCCTACATGGTGTTTATAACCCTAAACGGATAAATCATGGATCATACGAAGCGGAAAATGCACGAAAGTGAGGAATTACAAACTACAGGGGCTAAAAGTGTCAACATGTTGAATTTATACCTCTGAGTGATCTTTTGGCAGACCCGAAGCTTTGTAATGATAAAATATACTCACTAGAATATGTGGTAAAAATTTCATGAAGTTTCGTTATCGTATGAGAAAGTTATGGCCAAAACCGTAGATGAAGGGTTTAAAGCGTCAACGTCGAATTTCATGACTTTTCGGATGAGCGCAAAGTTAACCGAGGACTTTACCATGTTTGTAAATGTCCCAAGGTCCCTAAAAGTCAAGTTTGATGGTCTAAGGGTAAAGATAAATGACCAAAACCTCGTAACCAAAGACCAGGGACCAAACCGCAACATTTATCAAAGTTTTGTGAGTCTGCAGACCCCAGGCGGCCCGCCTGGGCACCTGTACGCGGGCCGCGACCCAGTGCCAACTCCAGAATTCGCGAACAGCAGCAAGTTTGGTCCGTTTTATGAGTTGATGACAGCTATTTTCACCTCCCAATTCCTCCAATCGACTTCCATGCATGTAAGGACACTTGTGACTCTCTCACAACACCTGAAACAACTTAAAAGCAGATCAAAATCATCACAAATGGGGTCTTGAGTTAGAAACCAAGAACACTTGAACTTTCAAAAATTCACAAGAGCTATTCTGGAGCTTTCTGGTCGACAAGGCTGCTTCATAGTGATCTCTAAGCTTCATTAGGACTCTTGTAAGCATTCATACCTTTCTCTAATTCGTTCTAGCTTAGATTATTAGCCGAAAGTCAATCCGTCGTATACTTAGTTTGACTTTTCGATTAACAAAAATGGCTCAGTCATTTTCTCAAATTGAAAGTACCTACAAGTTGGTATTTATGTGGGAAACAAACCCTCAAAAGGGTATTTTCTGATTTCCACTCTAAGCATGATTATTGTCGAGTCAAAGTTGTTCTTAAAAAGTCAACAGAAACGTGTTTTTGCAAGATCTAGCATAAATTAGTAATGTAGATTACATGCAATCAGTTTGATCATCAAAATAACTTTGAATGAATGTAAGAATATGTTTTATCATGATCAACTCAACAATTTTTAGTATAACTCGGATCGGAACCGAAAGTCTTATAAAATGACTTTTTCTTTGACTCTCGATTCAGATCCGTGCATGCATGTTGAGATCTGCCTTGGAGCTTATTTTGGACCATTTTTTATTTATGTGCAACTCTCTGAGATTTTAAGACTTGGTTCAACTCTTGTCCGATTCATATGCATGTTACCGGTTTATGCTTAAATATGACTATTTTGCCCTTTTTGCTATAAAACGTGATTTTTGGAAAAGTGAAAGAGTAGAAACCTTTATTATTGATTTATAAACTTGCACCGAAAATTTGATATCAGTTGGAGGTCCGGATTTAGAGTTATGCCCGATATCGTAAATCTAAAGCTTTATGTTAAATAAACGGCGTAATTAACGTATAACCTATTTAAGCCCACTTTTGATATAAAACTTTTTACCCGCTGATGTTATATAATATTTTGGGATTTTTGAAGATTTTTATTTAATTTTTGGCTGATCGTATCATAGGTCTCTAAGTTTGATTCGGTTACTACCGGTTTTGACCTTTTAAGCCATAAAATGAGTTTTATAAATCTTTTTGACCGCAAACCTTTTTCTACTGATTTTATTTGTTAAATAAATTATTTTGAGCATTCTGGAAATATAAAAATATCAGCTTTCTTTTGAAAACCCGGAAACGGCTCTAAATCGCTTTTAAGCGTTTTTAATGCATAGTATGTACTATAACCATATTAAACGTATAAGGATTATACCTACTGATGTATTTAGCATATTTTTATATAATAACAGTAAGTATAAGTTTTTGAACTCAGTTTTCCAGTTTTGACCGCTTAAGCCCTTGTGAAATACCGAAAATACCCCTAAGATGCATAGTTTGATTTTAAATGTTAAGTTTTGTAAATGGGTCATACCCTACTGTTATAATATGTCAAGTTAAGTATATTTACTGTATAAATCAGACCTGTAACTCAGATTTCCAATTTAACTCTTTTATAATCTTTTAAATGACCAAAATGCCCTTATGAGGCGTAAATTGAGTTTAAATCCGTATGAGGCAAAATAGAAGTTATCTTACTGATATTATAACATATTTAAAGCATATTATCTTAGGGAACTTGCATATGACTCTTGTGGTTACCCGTAACGCTCTTTTCGCGTTTGGTTCGGTTTATGTAACTAGTTTGCATAAATTGACCAAAACGGGTCAAACATTATCATTTTGTCTCAAAATCCAGAATGTATTTAGCATCCCCATATTATACAAGTATTCAAACTTGTCGGATCTAAATCACGTTATATCCGGTCTTCGCTTAATCGTGCGCTTGAACCGTACCGTCCTTAAAACTAACCGGTCTAGGCTTAGGCTTAAATAAAGACCCGTTAGAAATCTAATAGGTTATTATAAACCTTTGTTCCAGAATAGGAGACCCAGTAAAAGCTACCTTCACTTGCTAATTGTGATTCATACTTACCAAGGTAAATACTTTTAACTTATTTTCCCTATACGGGCTTGGGGTACGGTATATAAAATACCGCTTGGTCCGGCATTGAATTCTTTAATCGAATAGTGGTTAAATTTATTGAGATGACCCTGTTTGAAGGTGTTTTATTACTTAAAGCCTTTGGGGGTTAATGACCATGTCCCGGATATCCTTGGCATCATCTTACGAGATGGCCACGACCTGAGCACGGGGTGTAGGCACTCTATATTGTGGTGTGTCTATTAATCTTTAACCCGGTCTACGGATCGGGCTACTGAACGCGGAGTAACATGTAAATCCCTTACAAGATTATATTGCATAATTATCCCAAGTTATAAAAATATTTTATGCCATGTGCATTTAAATAAATTTTCAATCTTTTCAAAATGAGTCAGTTAATTTGTATTTACCAGTGTAAACTGACGTATTTTCCCAAAAGGTTAAGTGCAGGTACTATACGTAATAGGCTGGCTGTCTTCTAGAGCGTCCACAATAAGTCTCGCAAGCTTGGATGACAATAAAACTGTTGAACAATATCTTATTTTATTTTGATCCGCCTGTGGATCCGTTTCAACTATCAGTGATATTTAATATTACATTTTTATTAAAGTTGAAATGAATCTATCTTTGCTTCCGCTGTGCATTTATATATTGTGTTGTTTGTCTATGATGATGCCAACTACGTCACTATACTCCCCACCGGGCCCACCGATGACACGTGGAAATTAGGGGTGTGACAGGTTGGTATTAGAGCCAACGCTGAGTGAATTAAACACTAGCCTTCTGTGTTTAATCTCAGTTACACAATTGCACATTCCTCGATTTTCGAGTCTAGACAAAGAACTTAGGAAATGTTCAAAATTTCTTTTATTTTCTAACTTTGTCTTATATATATTTGTTGTGCCACTTGTTTGATTTTTGACAGGTTCAAAAATGCCGCCACGAGTAAGAGGAAGAGGAAGGGGACGAGGAGCATTCGCAACTTCACACGACCATGAAGCTGGCCCTTCGCATAGGCGAACCCCTTCAGGATCCCTTAACGCAGATGCCCGAAACCTTTGGAGGTCTTTCGCTGAACCCGCCAGGCACTCAGTCTCACTGAGTACCTCACCTTCCATTCCACACTCCTTTGGGCCTCATTCCGAAAATGAGCCCCACAACTCCCATCAATCCTTCATACCTCTCCAAAACCCCCAATCACCTTTTGATTACCCATCACCTGTCTATCAGGGCCTGTACAACCCTGATGATTACTTGGGAGAACCAGTGGGTTATAACCCACTTGGACCTGAAGACCATTTTCCGGGTGGCAACGAGATGGATATCGATGAGGATACTGATCCTTCCATGCCACCGTCCGGAACACCGAACCACCCCCATTGAGATTTCAGATGGGTCACCGTTTCTGGGATCACCTTACAATGGTCCCGACAGTTATGAGGAGAGATTCAAGCAGCATGACTGGGTATATACCCCTAGTTACCATAACTCTCCCCTGCACCAGTCGCATCACAGCTCTCCCCTGCACTCCCAGCAGCAGCTTCAGTAGCAGCCTCAGCAGCAGCAGGACCCTTCTGAGGATTTCCGGCGCGACGTGGTCACTCCACCGCCACCACCACCTCCGGTTTTGCCTCCTCCGCCTGCAAGGCGAAGAGGAAGGAATGATCGGATGTCTACACGAGGAGGAATATGCATCGGCACCCCTCCTCATTCTGGTAGCAGCCGATATTCGCCTCTTCACGAAGAGCCAGAGATGGGAGAATCTTCGCATCCCGTCTCAGAAGTAACCTCTGCGCCAATCGCGCCACCGCCACCGCAGAACTTTGGAGAGCCAATCCCTGCTTATGCTAGCTCGGCACCGTTCAATCCTTTCGAGCAGATTTACCCTCCAGGTTATGACTATACAGGGGATCCCTACTGGATAGCCTCGAACTACAGCTCTCTCCCTCCGGAAGGTCCTTTTGGAGGTACGTGGGCTATGGGGCAATCGACTTTTGGATACCCCCCGCATGGATATCAGCAGCCGCAGCCTCCTCAACCACCGCAATATCCGCCACCGTCGCAGGCACCGATGATGTCGCCACCTCAAGTTCAAGAAATCCTTCAAGGGATAGATAACGTGCGACGAGAGATGCGGCATGAATTGCGGGAAGAACGCCGGCATAACCGTGGGATGTTTAAGAAGATGGTGGATTTGATCAAGGGAAAAAGCAAGAAGGATTATTAAATCCTTTGTTTGTTAGCTTATTTATTCATGTCCCTGCGAGGACATTTATTTCAGTACTCTACCCCTGCGTGGGTATATTTTCCTTTCTGTACTCTGCCTCTGCGTGGGCATATTTCCTTCCTGTTCTACCCCTGCGTGGGTATGTTTGTTTCTGTTTAACCCCTGCGTGGGTTTGTTTGTTTGTTGGTTTAGCCCCTGCGTGGGCATGTTATTTGCGTAAAAGTCTCGTTTAGGGCAAACTTGTACTAGTCCATTTTATTTAAAATGGTTAATGTAAGTTTTTCATTTTATCTATATGCATGAATATAATATACAAATAAATGAAAAATATCAATTATTATTTTAATTTACCATTCTAATATGAATCTTAAAAAGGTAAAACCTAGCTTGAATGTCATATTAAAAGACCTGGCCAATATGGTAGAACCTGATTAAAAAGATTCGATTCTCTGTTAACATCTGTAAACATGTTAACGTCCTTGGCTAGCGTGATCCGTAAAATGACACATGTCACCCTTTTAATAAATTATCCAAAGATTATATTGTATATATATCTGATTGCGACTTGATGCCTACGGGTTATAACTAATATCATATAAAACAAAAAGCCAGCTGTGGTTTATAGACTCCCTGCCAAGTAAAGGATTTATTTGTTTTAATTATACAATTCTAATCCTATAAAAAAATCTAAATTCAAAATTTAGAAATTGTCCAAGCGACTAGGCCTATTGTGCCAATAAATATATATTTCATTCTAGGGAAATGTTACTAATAAAAAGTCCTGAATGAAATTAATTAAATTAACTAATATGGCTCTTATTACCATGGTTAATAAATTGTCAAGAACGATAATACTGTTAGGTTTCTAAATAGACCTGTCCTTACTTTTATATAGCTCATAAAGCTACATGGCTAAGTCTGAAGAAACAAACAGTCGTTCAGAGGAAAACCCAGATAATACTAAGATTCATGTAACTGGTGCGGAGCTACAAGCACTAGTGGAAAATGCTATTGCCAAGGCCATCGAAAGGCAATTCAAGGAATCAAGCGGGACCCGAAGTAGGACCCGAACCGTACCACATTCCAAATCCAAGAATCATTCAGAGGCTCATAGCAAACCGCCCTCTAAGAAAGATGTATCTAAGAAAGAGGAGCTAAAGAAGAATGATGAGGATAATCACTCCTCTAACCACAGCAGTATCCCGAAAAAGGAGATCAAGCAGAAACATGAATCGCACAGTAAGTCATGTACGTATAAATACTTCGTCTCATGTAAGCCTGGAGACTTTACTGGGGAGAAGGGAGCGGTCGACTGCATGACCTGGTTAGACGAAATGGATACAGTTGTAGATATCAGCGGGTGTGCTGATCGGGATGTAGTGAAGTACGTATCCCAATCATTCAAAGGGGACGCGCTGGCGTGGTGGAAATCTCTCCTACAAGCTGCCGGAAAGGCCACACTTTACAGTATGTCATGGGATCAGTTCGTAGCCCTTATTAAAGAAAATTTTTGCCCACAACACGAAGTTGAAAGGATCGAGTCAGACTTCGTATCCTTAGTGATGAAGAATCTAGACTGCCATGCATACCTCACCACTTTCAATACTCTATCTCGATTGGTTCCATATTTGGTAACCCCAGAGCCAAAAAGGATTGCCCGTTTTATTGGGGGTTTGGCACCTGAGATTAAGGCAAGTGTTAAGGCATCGAGGCCTACGACGTTCAGATCAGTAACTAATCTATCTCTCTCTCTCACCCAGGATGTAGTCAGGTTGAGAGCTCTTAAGAACTCGGAAGAGAATAAGAGGAAGCGTGAGGACGATACCTCACGGAGATCGGAGAAGAGACACCGAGGGAATAACGACCACAGGAAAGGGTCGGGATTTAAGAGAGATTGGCAACCATCAGGGGATAAGCCCAAATGCAAAAACTGTAAGAAAACCCATTTTGGGAAGTGTCGCTTAGAGTCGAAATCGCAGTCCCACATGAGAACCTGTGGAATCTACAAATCTACGGATCATACAACTTTGAAGTGTAAAGGTCTGAAGGATGCAACATGTTACGGTTGCAACGAGAAAGGGCACATTAAGTCTAATTGCCCAAAGAACGCTAAGAAAACTGATGATGGAAAGAAGACCAATGCAAGAGTCTTCAAGATGGACGCCAAGGAAGCAGTTCAAGATGACAACGTTATTACAGGTACTTTTCTTGTAAATGATGTTTTTGCTAGAGTACTGTTTGATTCAGGAGCTGATAAGTCATTTGTAGATGATAAGTTCTGTAAGTTGTTAAACCTACCTGTTAAAACCTTAAATGTGAAGTATGAGGTGGAATTAGCTGATGGAACCATAGAAACCGCCTCAACCGTTTTAGATGGATGTGTTATATCCATTAGGAATCATTCTTTCCCATTGTCCTTGCTTCCCTTTAAGCTAGCCGGATTCGATATAGTGATAGGTATGGATTGGTTATCGCGTAACCAAGCCCAGATTGTGTGCAACAGAAAGCAAGTAGTAGTTAAAACTCCGTCTGGTGAGTCACTCAATATCCAAGGAGATACCCAGCATGGATTGCTGGAGCAAGTGTCCATGCTCAAGGCATCCAGATGCTTGCAGAAGGGATGTGTCATTTATATGGCACAATTTACTATTGATGAGCCAAAGCCAAAGATGGAGGACATCCCTGTCATCTCAGAATACCCTGAGGTATTCCCTGAAGAACTACCTGGTTTACCACCAGATAGGCAAGTGGAATTTCGAATTGACATCATTCCGGGTGCAGCGCCTGTAGCGAGAGCACCATATACGTTGGCACCAACGGAGATGAAGGAGCTAAGGACGCAGTTAGATGACCTGTTAGCTAAAGGTTTTATTAGACCTAGCTCGTCTCCTTGGGGAGCGCCAATCTTGTTTGTCAAAAAGAAGGATGGATCGATGCGTCTGTGCATCGATTACCGTGAGCTTAACAAAGTCACTATCAAGAATAGATATCCGTTGCCTAGGATCGACGATCTGTTCGATCAGTTGCAAGGAGCAAGCTACTTTTCAAAGATCGACTTAAGGTCAGGCTATCACCAGTTGAAGGTCAAGGATAAAGATGTGCACAAGACAGCGTTTAGGACTCGTTATGGACATTATGAGTTCCTAGTGATGCCTTTTGGGCTCACTAACGCACCAGCCGCATTCATGGATCTCATGAATCGCGTCTGCAAGCCTTATCTGGATAAATTCGTCATCGTCTTTATTGACGACATTCTTATTTACTCGAAGAGCCAAGCTGACCACGAGAAACACCTCCGTTGTATTCTCAAACTTCTGCATCATGAGAAACTCTATGCCAAATTTTCAAAGTGTGAATTTTGGCTTCGAGAAGTCCAATTCCTTGGACATGTGGTAAGTGAGCGTGGTATCCAAGTAGATCCCGCCAAGGTAGAAGCAGTTATGAATTGGCAGGAGCCAAAGTCTCCTACCGAGATTCGCAGTTTCCTAGGATTAGCAGGATACTATAGGCGATTCATCGAAAACTTTTCAAGGATTGCTGCGCCCCTAACTTCGTTGACTCGTAAGAAGATTAAGTTTGATTGGGGCCCTAAGCAGCAGGAATCCTTTGACATTTTGAAGAAGAAGTTGAGCAATGCTCCAGTGTTAACATTGCCTGATGGTATAGAGGAATTCGTGGTGTATTGCGATGCGTCACACACTGGTATGGGCTGTGTACTCATGCAGAGAGGTAAGGTCATTGCCTACGCTTCACGACAGCTAAAGGTGCACGAGAAGAACTACACCACCCACGACTTGGAACTGGGTGCCGTTGTATTTGCATTGAAACTTTGGAGACATTACTTGTATGGAACCAAGTGCGTGATCTATTCGGATCACAAGAGCCTTCAACATTTGTTCAATCAGAAGGAATAGAACATGCGACAAAGACGATGGATGGAAACTTTAAATGATTACGACTGTGAGATAAGATACCATCCAGGCAAGGCAAATGTAGTTGCTAACGCCTTAAGCAGAAAAGAAAGAGTGAAGCCGATAAGGATCAATGCCAAGCGCATAGAAATAAGGAATAATTTGAACGAAAGGGTGTTAGCTGCACAGAAGGAAGCTGTGTTAGAAACTAATTATCCTGAAGAAAAGTTAGGAGTAACTGAGGAGCAGTTATCCTATGACAAAGAAGGAATGCTAAGACTAAATGGACGAATATGGGTTCCAGTTTATGGAGGACTTCGGGATGTTATCCTCCAGGAAGCCCACAGCTCCAAATATTCTGTTCATCCTGGAGCTGATAAGATGTACCAGGATCTAAAGGCAAACTACTGGTGGATTGGTTTGAAAAAGTCCGTAGCAGAGCATGTAGCTAAATGTTTAACTTGTGCGCAAGTCAAAGCTGAGCATCAGAAGCCGTCAGGTTTGCTTCAACAACCTGAAATTCCCACGTGGAAATGGGAAATGCTGACAATGGATTTCATCACCAAGTTGCCAAAGACGAGAAAGGGAAATGATACTATATGGGTCATAGTAGATAGACTGACGAAGTCAGCTCATTTTCTACCCATCAAGGAGACTTATAGCTCCGACATGTTAGCTCAATTATACGTTGATAAGATTGTAGCGTTGCATGGTATACCTGTATCTATTATCTCCGATAGAGATACTAGATATACGTCTCATTTTTGGAAGAGTTTCCAACAATCTTTGGGCACTCGTTTGAATTTTAGTACGGCTTATCATCCTCAGACTGATGGTCAGAGTGAGCGTACTATTCAAACTTTGGAAGACATGCTTCGTGCATGTGCGATCGATTTGGGTGGTAGTTGGGATAAGAACCTACCACTGATTGAATTCTCTTACAACAATAGCTACCACTCCAGCATAAAAGCTGCGCCTTTTGAGGCCTTATACGGTAGAAAGTGTAGATCGCCTATTTGTTGGGCAGAAGTTGGAGATGTCCAACTATCAGGACCAGAAATCGTTTTTGAAACAACGGACAAGATCGTTCAGATTCGCGATCGTTTGAAAGCTACCAGGGATAGGCAGAAGAGTTACGCGGATCCAAAGCGCAAAGATTTTCACTTCGATATAGGTGACAAAGTATTGCTTAAAGTATCACCCTGGAAGGGGGTGATGCGATTTGGTAAGAAAGGCAAGCTAAACCCGAGATACATAGGACCTTTCGAGATTGTCGAACGTGTCGGGTCAGTTGCTTATAAGTTAAACTTGCCTGAAGAACTTAGCGCTATTCATAATGTGTTCCACATCTGTAATCTGAAGAAGTGTTTCGCTGACGAGTCACTGGTCATACCGCATACAGATATACACATAGATGAGAGCTTGAAGTTCGTGGAAAAACCATTGTCGATTGAGGATCGACAGGTGAAGAAGCTTCGAAGGAAGCATGTACCTATTGTTAAGGTCAAATGGGATGCCCGTAGAGGTCCGAATACACATGGGAAGTAGAATCCACGATGAAGGAAAAATACCCTCATTTGTTCCAGTAAATCTCGAGGTCGAGATTTCTTTTAAGGGGGTGAGGATGTAACACCTCGAAAATTTACGTCCAATGATGCATTGACACATGTCATAGACTTTGGATATGTGAAAATATACTTTAGAGGGACTAAAGTTGACAAACAGTGAAAACTATGGAATATAAGGGTCCAAAGTGTCAACAATGGATAAATAGACTCTACAATAACCCTACATGGTGTTTATAACCCTAAACGGATAAATCATGGATCATACGAAGCGGAAAATGCACGAAAGTGGGGAATTACAAACTACAGGGGCTAAAAGTGTCAACATGTTGAATTTATACCTCTGAGTGATCTTTTTGCAGACCCGAAGCTTTGTAATGATAAAATATACTCACTAGAATATGTGGTAAAAATTTCATGAAGTTACGTTATCGTATGAGAAAGTTATGACCAAAACCGTACATGATGGGTTAAAAGCGTCAACGTCGAATTTCATGACTTTTCGGATGAGCGCAAAGTTAACCGAGGACTTTACCATGTTTGTAAATGTCCCAAGGTCCCTAAAAGTCAAGTTTGAGGGTCTAAGGGTCAAGATAAATGACCAAAACCTAGTAACCAAAGACCAGGGACCAAACCGCAACATTTATCAAAGTTTTGTGAGTCTGCAGACCCCAGGCGGCCCGCCTGGGCACCTGTACGCCGGCCGCGACCCAGTGCCAGCTCCAGAATTCGCGAACAGCAGCAAGTTTGGTCCGTTTTATGAGTTGATGACAGCTATTTTCACCTCCCAATTCCACCAATCGACTTCCATGCATGTAAGGACACTTGTGACTCTCTCACAACACCTGAAACAACTTAAAAGCAGATCAAAATCATCACAAATGGGGTCTTGAGTTAGAAACCAAGAACACTTGAACTTTCAAAAATTCACAAGAGCTATTCTAGAGCTTTCTGGTCGACAAGGCTGCTTCATAGTGATCTCTAAGCTTCATTAGGACTCTTGTAAGCATTCATACCTTTCTCTAATTCGTTCTAGCTTAGATTATTAGCCGAAAGTCAATCCGTCGTAACTTTAGTTTGACTTTTCGATTAAACGAAAATGGCTCAGTCATTTCTCAAATTGAAAGTACCTACAAGTTGGTATTTATGTGGGAAACAAACCCTCAAAAGGGTATTTTCTGATTTCCACTCTAAGCATGATTATTGTCGAGTCAAAGTTGTTCTTAAAAAGTCAACAGAACGTGTTTTTGCAAGATCTAGCATAAATAGTAATGTAGATTACATGCAATCAATTTGATCATCAAAATAACTTTGAAATGAATGTAAGAATATGTTTTATCATGATCAACTCAACAATTTTTAGTATAAACTCGGATCGGAACCGAAAGTCTTATAAAATGACTTTTTTCTTTGACTCTCGATTCGGATCCGTGCATGCATGTTTGAGATCTGCCTTGGAGCTTATTTTGGACCATTTTTTTATTTATGTGCAACTCTCTGAGATTTTAAGACTTGGTTCAACTCTTGTCCGATTCATATGCATGTTACCGGTTTATGCTTAAATATGACTATTTTGCCCTTTTTGCTATAAAACGTGATTTTTGGAAAAATGAAAGAGTAGAAACTTTATTACTGATTTATAAACTTGCACAGAAAATTTGAATATCAGTTGGAGGTCCGGATTTAGAGTTATGGCCCGATATCGTAAATCTAAAGCTTTATGTTAAATAAACCGGCGTAATTAGCGTATAACCTATTTAAGCCCACTTTTTTGATATAAAACATTTTACCCACTGATGTTATATAATATTTTGGGATTTTTGAAGATTTTTTATTTAATTTTTTGGCTGGTCGTATCATAGGTCTCTAAGTTTGATTCGGTTAATACCGGTTTTGACTTTTAAGCCATAAAATGAGTTTTATAAATCTTTTTTGACCCCAAACTTTTCTACTGATTTTATTTGTTAAATAATTATTTTGAGCATTCTGGAAATATAAAAATCAGCTTTCTTTTGAAAACCCGGAAACGGCTCTAAATCGCTTTTTAAAGCGTTTTTAACGCATAGTATGTACTATAACCATATTAAACGTATAAGGATTATACCTTACTGATGTATTTAGCATATTTTTATATAATAACAGTAAGTATAAGTTTTTTGAACTCAGTTTTCCAGTTTTTGACCCGTTTTAAGCCCCTTGTGAAATTACGAAATACCCCTAAGATGCATAGATTTGATTTTTAAATGTTAAGTTTTGTAATGGGTCATACACCTACTGTTATAATATGTCAAATTAAAAGATATAATTTACTGTATAAAATCAGACACCTGTAACTCAGATTTCCAATTTAAACTCTTTATAAATCTTTTAAATGACCAAAATGCCCCTTATGAGGCGTAAATTGAGTTTAAAATCCGTATGAGGCAAATAGAAAGTTATCTTTTACTGAATATATATAACATATATAAAGCATATTATCTCAGGAACTTGCATATGATTACTCGTGGTTACCCGTAAACGCTCTTTTCGCGTTTGGTTACGGTTTATAGTAACTAGTTTGCATAAATTGACCAAAACGGGTCAAACATTATATTTTTGTCCTCAAAATCCATAAATGTTTAGCATCCCCATAAATGTATACAAGTATTCAAGACTTGTCGGATCTAAATCACCGTGTTAATATCCGGTCTTCGCTTTAATCCTGGCCGCTGAACCGTACGGGTGTGCGGGGTCGCCTTATAAACTGAACCGGTCTAGGCTTAGGTTTAATAAAGACCCGTTAGAAATCTAATAGTTATTATAGAACCTTTGTTCCAGAATCGGAGACCTCAGGTAAAAGCTACCTTCCACTTGCTAATTGTGATCATACTTATCCAAGGTAAATA
Source organism: Helianthus annuus (assembly GCF_002127325.2). Taxonomy (NCBI): domain Eukaryota; kingdom Viridiplantae; phylum Streptophyta; class Magnoliopsida; order Asterales; family Asteraceae; genus Helianthus; species Helianthus annuus. The sequence continues at coordinate 631,377 of NW_023395518.1, read as the reverse complement.
CTTATTAACTTATTTCCCTATACGGGCTTTGGGGTACCGGTATATAAAATAACCGGCTTGGGTCGGCATTGGAATTCTTTAATCGAATAGTGGTTAAATTTATTGAAGAGTGATCCGCTGTTTGAAAGGTGTTTTATTTAACTTAAAGCCTTTGGGGGGTTAATGACCATTGTCCCGGATAGTCCTTGCCATCAATCTTAACGAGATGGCCACAGACCTGAGCAAGGGGTGTAGGCAGACTCTTATATTCATGGTGTGTCTATTAATCTTTAACCCGGTCTACGGATCGGGCTACTGAACGCGGAGTAACATGTAAATCCCTTACAAGATTATATTGCATAATTATTCCCAAGTTATAAAAATATTTATGCCATGTGCATTTAAATAAATTTTCAATCTTTTCAAAATGAGTCAGTTAATTTGTATTTACCAGTGTAAACTGACGTATTTTCCCAAAGGTTAAGTGCAGGTACTATACGTAATAGGCTGGCTGTCTTCTAGAGCGTCCACAATAAGTCTCGCAAGCTTGGATGACAATAAAACTGTTGAACAATATCTTATTTTATTCTGATCCGTCCTGTAGATCCGTTTCAACTATCAGTGATATTTAATATTACATTTTATTAAAGTTGAAATGAATCTATCTTTGCTTCCGCTGTGCATTTATATATTGTGTTGTTTGTCTATGATGATGCCAACTACGTCACTATACTCCCCACCGGGCCCACCGGTGACACGTGGAAATTAGGGGTGTGACAATACGACTGTTTCTGCCTTTCGTATGAGCAAAAACTATTCTGAACGACTCGTTTGGTCAGTAAACGATCCTACAAGTTTAATTCATTCTTTAAACTATATTCAAGTCACATATGTATATATTCTGATATTAAGAATCAAATTAAAAACTTTGTATTATCTATTTTGATTCTTTAAAATAAATAAATATAATAAAATTTGAATTAAGTCCTAAGTATGTTATAAACCAAAATAAGTCAACCTGTCACTTAAAAATTTAAATTGTTTTAAAAGAATCCAGAAAATGTATATCTTTTGATAAAATTCCTTTTTATTCAAAGACATTATGTTTAATAAATCTAATAGAAATTTATATAAAGGAATAACAAAATAATGAAAATAAACAGGATAACTAATACAAATTAGTTATGTAATTGGGCTTTTATAAATTGATATTATATATATGTCTTACAGAAAATTTTAAAACTTTATATATACACGTATATGCAAGACACAATTTTCTACAATATGATAATCAAATATCTTCTGTGGAAGGACAAGCTTTTATATAAAGAAGCAAACTTACATGTTTATTCAAAAATCTATTTTAATACCCGGATTTAATTCGGAAAAATATCTTAAGGATATCTGTACTAGCACCACCTCTTAAAAAAATTTAATAATGGGTCAATGACGGAGAATCTCATAATTTCATATAAAGCTCTCTCCTTTATTTTAAATACCTATCCAGTCATGAGCTCTGGAAATATATAGAGAAACACTATTACACTAAAGAAAGAAACAACACATATAAAATATACGTTTTCTCTTATATTTTGATAAGATATATGGAAAAAGGGGAAATGTTAAAATATAATATATATATATATATACATATATACACTTATCTATCAACGTATAATACTGATAGTTATGGCTATAATTGTGCTAAATAAAATATGCCTGTATAATTGCTTAGTTCTGTGATAATTGTATTTAAACGGGTTTGTAATTCGGATGTCAAAGGAAATAGCATGTATTCAGGAAATCCAGGCTAGTAATGAAAATTCTTTGGATAAAAGCACTATAGAAAATATAACAGCCCAAGGAATATCGAATGTCATACCTTCAATCATTGAAGCTATTAGAATTTATGTACCTACAAACGAGAATCCTACTACCCGCTATAGGCATACTCATCACTTCAAACCTAATCCTAGCAGTAATGGGAATCATGATATTCGTATCAAGACTCCATCTTCCAAACGAAAGAAGACCACAACTTATAGCTACTCTTATAAGGAATTCCGCTTCGACAAATCGCGCAAGGACAAAGAATTGGAACCAGTAGCCACGCTGCCTACCTGTAACAATAACAAGAAGCACGCATGAAAACGCCATCTTAAGAAAAAACTTCGCTGTAACTTTTGCAAGAAGGTCGGACATACAGAGGAAAAATGTAGAAGAAAAACTAATGTATGTTGCAAATGCGGAGACCCAAGCAACATTCATCCCTACTGCCCGAAACTATCTAAGGCACTCGACAACGAGGATCAAAACCCCGATGAAGCTAAGGAGAACTCATAGATATTTACAATACTGAAAACGACAACAAAATAAAACACCCTTATGTTAGGTCTGTATTAAAAGTATTAGTTGAATTTTGATTTTAGTCAAAACTTCATCAATAAAAGATCTTTATTTTTCTTTTATAAAGCCAGCTCTTAATTATCTCATTTCTTTACAAATTCCTATGTTATACATGCATTGCTTGTCATGTATGCAAATTTACTTCAAAAGATCAGCTATTCTTGAGTTTTAAAAAATATTTCGTTATACACTTTCTGATAACCTATATGATTCCATGATATTGACTTTTGATAATCGAGTCAACAAATTTTTTTGGAAAACTCCTTTTCTTTTCAAAGGTACTTAGCAGATTTTCATTAAAATCATTTCTTGACAATACATATATCCATTGTTGGAATATGTCCAAACAAAGCTCAATTGTCTGAACTTGTTCATAATATACATTCAATTCAAAGTCCCATATGATGAATTGAGATCATCATATTCGAGGTAATCTCATTGTTTGAATCATAATAAACTTTTTAAAGTCTTCAATTTCCATGTATCATTTGTTAAAACATGACACCTTGCGGTGGCGATTTCTTTGAAACTTGGACTCCTTTCATTTTTCACACATGAGGTACGAATTTATCTGTTTATTAATTCATTATCCTAAACCAGTCTTAATACATTTTTTTGTGTTAAGATAAAGGTACCTAAATTCCTATTCCAATGTACCTCTAACATTTCTTTCATCTTTGATCCTGCAATATTCATTTCTTCTTTCACTTGGACATCCTATCTTTTGAATATTTAGATTCACTTTATTGAAACTTATAGTAAAAGGGTGAATTCGTTCGGTCACCGTAATCATTAAATTCTTTCAATCACTACAAAAACGCTGCATTGTCTGTATAAATTTGTAGCATGTGCTAATAGTAAACCCTAATCGCATTAATTCATACATCATTCGTTTGACTCACCATTCAAGTAATCTTGATACAATTATGTATTAAGACGATGATACACTCCATCGTATTGTCTAGTGTATCTCTGCCATTTAACTCAATGTCACAAAATTCTGTTATGAGGATTGGCAAATCATTTTTCATACTTCTATTTTCAAATTAAGATTATTAATTCAGCGTCTTCCTCAATTGACGATCAAAGTAAGTTTCCTTCCAGCATTAAATCCTATTATTTCCAAAAATCGTTTACATTCGATTCACATGTCTCCATTAGATTTTGTGAAACTTAATTGTATCACATTCAATTAATAAATACTGGAACTAATCAAAGCATTTACGTTTCTCAATTTCTTCAATGTCCTAAGGATTCGTCTGCTAAGCATTTTTGTAAGATTTCATACATACATTTCTGTTAGTTGTAGCTGACAAGCTACGGGTTCTATTCATGTAATAAATGGTCCACATACGTGATACTTAACTTCCCTCTTTAACAAATCTGACTACCCCTTCCCATAAAGAAACTTTTACCTTATCTCCCACTTGAAAAGTTTCCATCTATTATCTACATAACTTAACTCTCTTGATAATCTCGTATTGCTTTAACTTGAATTATCTTGCCTATTGTTTCTTACACTATCTTGAGCCTAGATAAGTTGCTTTTCTCCAAAATTGCCATTCAACAGAGAGGAGTTCAGAACTTCCACTAATTAAAAGCTTCCAAAGACGATTTAACATTATTCTTTTACCAGCACCAAGACTTGATTCCAAGGGGATATAATGGCTTGAATCTCGAGGACGAGATTTAAAACAAGGTGGGAGAATATAACAACTCTCCTAAATATTCTTTAGATACACCTATATGTGTACATGTCCGAAGATAGCTAAACATAGGTAGGCAAACAGATATGACAACAAATCTAACAAAATAAAGCCATATACTTCCTTAAGTTCCTATTACAAAGGTAACAGTTCCCCTAAAACCTTTAACGTGACCCTAAACACTCCCAAATACAACCGTACATAAGAAACGGACCTGAGATACCTTCGTAATTGCAAAAACCAAGAAAAACAAGAAATAACAGTCTGTCGCAGGGCGCGACAGACTTCTCTTCATCCTTCGCGGGGCGCGACAGAGCAACAGACGGCGACACCACAAAGTGCCATGTGGCAGGACACGCGTTGAAACCACCGATGACTCAGCCCATTTCGTTGCCGCCTTTAGGGCCCTTGCGGGCCGCGTAAACCTCTTCCTCATCTGTCGCGGGGCGCGACAGACCTCCTGATCAACCCTATATATAGAGAGCTCGAGCATTCAGTCCAAACCGCTCACAAACGGAATTCTCTACCTGATTCGGGTATAATACCCCCTTAATTAGCGAAGCTCTGCCTCGTTGTAAGTATCATAACCTCCAGTTACGTTAAGATACACTGCCCGATTGATCTAGGACTCCGTAACGGCTGTTGAGGCTCTGCACGACGTAGTCGTTGGAGTTCTGTCTCGGGGAGGGTATTACTAATGTAAATATTGAGTTATTATACTAACGCATGTGCGTTGTTTAATTAATAGATAATAACTAGGAAATCACAAAGGAAAACCCTAAAGTAGCAATGTGAGTAGTCCTCCTTTTTGCAAACTGTTTTTACAAAACCTCAAATGATTTACATTATATTAAACAGTGATTGAGTATTTGTATTCTACAATTATCGTCGGTATGTTGGGGTTTTGTATACAAAATTTGTTACTACACTGTGAGTAGTAACATGACCACAAGTCGGGTGGACAGTACCGTGGGTGGTAATTAAAGTAGAAAAATAAACAAATGTAATTATGCAACCGCCCTCAATGCTGTAAAATGATAAAACCTGTTTTGATTAAACTGGGATTCACTCACCAGTATTTGTAGCTGATAAAATGTTTTAAACACGTGTTTCAGGTAACTTAGTTTGAAGCCCATAAAAGCCAGCTGGAGAGCACTGAAGGCTTAGAAAAGTGGCTATAAAAGTTACCTAATTAAAATAGAAAAGTGTTTCAATAATTAGGGTTTATCCCTATAAATACATTACAAATTGTTGATGCACAGAATGTCTGTTGACTGCGTCTACAAGGAGTCTGAAGTCTAGATTAGTCATCATGGGGTCAAAGTGTAAATATTAGGCTAGATATAGTTTGGATCGCTGTTATGTCAATATATATCATGTGGACCACTTTTGTGACACATTCTGGATCGCTCATATGTCAAGTGATCTGGATCGCTTATTTGTCATGACATATGAGCGACCAAGGAACCCTATAAATAGGGTGGAGCGGTTCATTAGTTGTGTGCGTGTATGTGTGTGCTACGGTGCTGAAACTCTGTTGAAATTTTTATCAGAAAGCAATAGAAACACAAGGAATTGAAAGGATTAGCTGTTGTTACTTCATTTACGTTGATTCCGTCTTCGTATATGAAGATGAACTACTTCGACTGACTTTTCGGGTCAAACAACGGTCCAACAAGTGGTATCAGAGCTCAGGACGAGGAGTTCATACTACGACAGCATAGATCTACAGAAATCTCTCTTTTCTACTCACTTTCTCTTATACTTTTTCAGTTTCTAGTGGTTCCAACGGTCAAAATTGTCTAAAATTTGAGTATAACGTGTAAAATACACTATTAACAAACCCTAGAAAGAATCAGGTAAAAATACGGATTAAAAATGGTTAAAACAAGCTAAAAACAGTTGATCGCTTTTTCGGACATCGGATCGCTTATTTGAACTTAACCTGCCTGGATCGCTCCAAATTCACATTTAGGATCGCTCTTTTGGACAACTTTGCTCTCAGGATCGCTCGAACTGACATTGTTGAACCGCTTGAACGATCATAGTTTGAACCGCTTATACAAACTTACTTGAACCGCTCGAACGGACGTTTCTCAGACCGCTCGAACGGACAGTACTTGAACCGCTCGAACGATCATTCTCTGGATCGCTCGAACGAACATACTCTCGGTCGCTTATTTGACATATTGTGGATCGCTCAAGAGGACTTAGTTAGTATTGTCTGGTCCGCGTTTTGGGACATATACCAGATCGTGTATTTGACATTTATTGACTCGTTTTTTTTACTGGTCAAACAGGATCGCTTTTGTGGTTCTGATTATTTTTCAAAAATCAAAGAGTTTTCTAAGTGTTGTCTGATTTTGTAGGTACATTCACGATGGATGACATGTTCTTAAATCCGTTTAGCGACATGTACGCATTCACGTCGGGAAACAATGATACATCTTCTAACGATACGAACGAGACGCAATCAAAGGAGAAAAAGAAGGAAGCTTGGTAGTCGGAGAGTGCATTCGGCACATTCAACAAACCCCCGAAGCTTATGGCAATCGAAGAATATAGTCGTTGGTCGAGAAAATTTGAAGATTGGTTGATGGCTTTCGCGTATGCTAGTTGGAAGAGTTTGAAGAATGGATATGATCATGGAGATAAAAATGGAGAAACTTTATCATCAGCTGACGAAATTGAATCTTTTGTTGCAGAACAAAAGTGTGTGGCACTATTATTTCAATCTGTGCGAGAAGACATCATTTCATTGATAGATTACACCAATGCAAAAGATTTGTGGAAAAAGCTCGAAACGAAGTGTCTTGGAAGTAAAGAGATTATAAAAAACAAAACGAAACTTCTTCGGAAAGAGTTTGATATGTTTGGTTGTCTTAAAATGAATCAGTCTGTAAAATGATTGAAAGGTTTGGTCATCTGAAGCTGGAACTTGCACGACATAGTATTACGTATTCTCCGGAAGAACTTGTTGATAAATTGTTTGATGCTTTACCAGATGAAGTGGATTGGAGATATTATGCATTAATGTTGAAGAACACTATTTCTCCTGAAAACTTGACTCTAGATTTGGTGATTGAGAAACTTGAGAGTCATGAGCTTGAGTTGAAGAAAACATACAAAGTTAATCACTCATCTTATCAGCAAAATCTTGATTTGTACTATCCAAAGAGTTTGATTCCAAAAGCTACTTCACCGAAAACTGCATTTTCTGCTGAAAATGTTTCTTCAGCAAACAAAGAAAGTCAAAGCAGTTCAAGCAATTGAAGTCACAGTGGTTATCACAGTGGATCTACGTCTTCTGCAAGTCGTTCTGATGTGAAGTTTTGCTGCAACATCGCAATCGATCTGAAGAACGCACAGAATTTTGATGAAGAGTCAGCTAAGCAACAAATGGTTTTTCTGGCATCTGTGCTAGAATCTTATGAGGGGTTGGTGGCTGGTAAAATCGGGAATACAAATCTGACAAAGGAAGATTATGATCTGATAGACCCGAAGAAATGGAGCTGATCGACATCCGTTGGGCGATGGCAAGTGCAGTTCGACGTGCACAACGCTTCATGGAGATTACTGGGAGAAAAACGATCGGTGGTCCATCTACGAAGTTGGGGTTCGATAAATCCAAAGTGACATGCTTCAAATGTAAACAGAAGGGTCATTTCAAGCGTGAATGTAGAAACGCGTACGCTGATGAATCAGAGAATCCGTTTCGTGACGACTACTATAAGAAGGCAATCTATCACCAGAATAAATCTGAGCCACCCAGATTGAAGCAGCAGGAAGAGAATAGAGACAAATCGAGGGCGTTAGCTGTGATTTATGATGATGAGGGTTATGATTGGAGCAAAGAGGTTTTACCGGAAGATGATGCCGTTGGGTATGCTTTTATGGCAAAGAATGAACCTATTCCATGGAAAGATAATCGAACGGAGGAACAGAAATACAAATACCGGAAGATGATTGCTCAAAACAAGATCATCAGATTGTCTGTTATATATCTAGAGGCAAAACGAGCGAATAGATGGGATCCAGACAGAGAGTGCTACCTTGATAGATATGGCAACATAGCAATTGATGATAAAACGCTTGATTTCGAGGCCATTATCAAGGAGTACAAAGAAGAAGATGAATATTGGCAGCACAAATGGTGGGGAACACCAACGTCAAAGATGATTGAAGAAGAGAAAGAGAGAGAGAAAGAGGAGAAAGAAAAGAAAGAAGAAAAGATTGATGAAGTGAAGAAGATTGATACGGGGTTGATTGATGTTTCACAGGAGTTGACAGCTGAAAACTTGGAAAAGATGGCTGACAAAGTGCTAGCTGCAAAAGCACTTGAGGTAGATCCTAATTCTATTTCTGAGTCTAAGGATCAGGTCAGTCCAAATGTGTCAGCTAATGGATCAGGTAAGAAGATTGATGGGAACATTGACTGCAAAAATTGCACAAAAGAATGCAATTTCTGTAGTACTGTCACGTACCTCAACAATGAGAAAATTAAAAACTTAACAGCCAAGGTTAGTAGTGTTGAGGATCAAATACTTGGTCGTGACAAAACTGTGAGAGCTTCAACTGAACGAATCAAAGAGTTAACTGCTCAAATAGAAAAAGATAAAATTGTTTTTGAAAAGGTTAAAACTGAAAAAGAAAATTTAATTCTTGAAAATCGTAAAATTTCTGAAAAGTTTGAAAAACTCAAAATCACAGTTAAAGATAGTGATGAACGAAATGGAAAAACATTTAAAGAAAATGAACATCTAAGAGCTGTTTTGAGGGTAAAAGAAGAATCAATTAACAAACAACTGGATGAAATAGCTAAACTAAAACTTGAAGTTCAGGAATCTAAAATTGAAAATGAAAGAATTCAGTTGAAATTAAACAGCTATAGTTCAGCAAGCTTTGTTTTGCAGCATATTGTTCCCAAACCTATAGGGAAAAACACAGCTGGTGTGGATGTGTTTTCTGATGGAACGGGTGTTGGTTTTCACAAAGTTCCACCGCCAATCTTAAACAACTACACCAAAAAGCAGTCTAGTTTGGTGGAAATTGAGGAAGAAAGTGATGTTACACTTCCTGAGAACATTGATGTCACGTTCACGTCTTCCAATGAAGAGGGTGTCCAAAATGATGTGGTGAAAAGTGTGGTAGACAAAGTGCTTAAACCGGATTGTGACACTTCTGAGGAGGATGGATGTTTTCTAGACAAATACATTCCGAAGCAAAAGTCCAAAAACAACTTACATGATGAATCTGATCTTGTCATGTACAAGATGTTGGGATCGGATAAGTTGTTTTCGGATTCAGAGTTTCCATTAGAGAATGTTAATCTGAACAAATTGACAAATGTTTTCAAACTGGTCGAAGTTGAGTTGTCAGCAGTGAACGGTCTAAGTCGAAAGAAAGAGAGGGTTTACAACAAGAAAACTGTTTATCCACCTCGTTTTTATAATAACAACAGAAACAACTGGTCGGGTGGTTATCAGGGGGTAAACCATATCAGAAAAGAAATGTTTCAAACAAGAGGTTTGTTGAAAAGAAAACATTTGTGAACAGTTCAAGTTCACTTGCTGATGAAGAAAAATAAATTTTTACAAAATCAAACAGAGAATTTTTTGAGAAGAAAGCTTCACAGGCTCAGTCTGAAGGCACGAGTCGGGTACCTGATACTCGTACTTGTTTTAGATGTGAACAAGTTGGTCATATTGCACGAAAGTGTACATATGTGAAGCCTACGACTGAAGCTGTGAAAGTTCAACAAAAGAAAGTTGATGTGAAGGGTAAAGCACCGATGTATGTTGAGAAGAAAGTTGTTGAGAAGAAAAATGTTCAAATTGATAACTTGAAAGTAAAAACTGAACCCGTAAAGAAGTTGGTAAATCAAAATGATAAATTTTATAAAAGGGTTGCAGAAGCTCAACAGGTGTGGAAACCTAAAATTGCACCAAAAGTTGAGAAGAAAGTCTCAGTTTCAACTTCTGAGGTGAAAAAGGCTGAAGAATCAATTACGGTTGATTATGATGCAAAATTTCCACCTCTCAAGTCTGAGGATTTCAAAATTCAAATTGCTAAAGTCACGGTTACACCTAAGGCTGGCGAGGCCTGGGTGGACACCATGTTTGACTAAACAGTTTGAATTGCCGGAGCTTCCTGGATCGCGAAGCATGAATCGGCATCTTTCTTAAAGTTGTTTAAATGATGATTTGTTATGTGCAGGATCTTCCGAAACTTGTATCCAGATGGATAATGGATAGTGGAGCATCAAGGCATATGACAGGGAAGACTGCATTACTATATGATGTGAATAACATTAATGGAGGTTATGTGGGTCTTGCGGGTAATCAAGGAGGAAGGATCATAGGTGAAGGAACATTATCGAATGGAGTTATAACGTTTGAGAGAGTTAACTACGTCGCTGAGCTGGAGAATAATCTACTGAGTATTTCCCAGATTTGTGACAGGATGTACACTACTCATTTCACCGACAAAGAATGTTTGATCTTGAAACCTGGATTTGTGATACCTGAGGAATGGATCATCATGAGGGCACCAAGGGTCAATGATCTGTACGTGTTGGACATGAGTGTTGCTACGACTACCACGGGTCAGGCTCATTGTTTTGTGTCCAGAGCAACGGAGAAAGAATCTCGTTTATGGAACCGAAGGATGGGGCATATTCACTTAAGGAAAATGAATCATTTGGTGCATAACGATCTAGTTACAGGAGTGAATATTAAAGGTTTTCATCTGGAAGGGGAGTGCATAAGTTGTGTCAGAGGTAAACAGAAGAAAAAGTCACATCCCTCAAAGCAAGTTAATTCAGTTTCAAGACCATTGGAACGTCTTCACATGGATTTGTTTGGTCCAGTGAACGTCAAGAGTATAACAGGAGACTCATACTGTCTGGTCGTGATTGATGATTACTCCAGATTTTCGTGGGTTATGTTTTTGAAAACAAAAGATGAAACCTTTGATAGTTTGATAGTATTGTTTAAGAAAATTGAAAATCTGTACCAGAGACCAATTTGTAGAATTCGAAGTGACAATGGTACTGTGTTCAAAAACAGTAAGATGGAGGAATACTGTGATGAAAGAGGTATACTGCATGAGTTTAGTGCTCCGTACACTCCTCAGCAAAATGGAGTTGCAGAACGCAAGAACCGGACACTAATCGAGACAGCCAGAACGATGCTTGCAGATTCCAAGTTACCAATTAATTTCTGGGCTGAAGCTGTGTCTGCTGCATGCTATACTCTCAATAGAGTTCTTACTGTAAAGAAGTTCAACAAAACGTGTTTTGAGCTAATCAATAAACGCAAGCCGAATCTGAAGTATCTAGAACCGTTTGGGTCACCCTGTACGGTAATAGAGCCTAATGGCAAGTTTGGTACAAAGAGCTTTGAAGGAATATTTGTTGGATATTCAGGTCCTACACGGCGTGTCTTTGTTCCAAGTGAAAAGCGTATTATTGAAGCAGCGAATGTTGAATGTCAAGGATATACTATGCCGCCTCAGAATCCTGGTGATTCATGGCGTTATAATTATGACAAACTTTGGGAATCGTTTGACATGAGAGAAGAATCAGAGGAAGAGGAAGATTTCTTTGATGAGCTGGATGTTTTTCGTGAATATGAATCTACGCTCAGGTTTCCAGCAGAGTATTCTAGAAGACCTCGAGAGACTTCAAATGATGATGAAGCGGGTCCTAGTAATGCTGGTGATCATGATGAAGAAGTTGCTCCTGATAGTCAGTCGGTGGAAAATGATGATTAAATAGCTGAAAATATGCCAGTATTTGACGATGGTGATTCAGACCTTGAGGGGGAGCAGATCCAGTTATCCAGTCAAACAAACCAAGTTGGTGAACAGGATGCAGAGCAGAATGTTACGAATCTGGAAGGAAATGTAGATGTTCCAAGCGAAGTGATGCCGCGAACTCTTTCTTATCATCCAAAGGAGCTGATTATCGGAGAATTGCAATCGGGCGTTCGGACGAGACGTCAAATTGACCAGGGCTTAACATGTTTTTATTCTACAGTAGCACCTTTGCAAACTGAATTTTCATTAAGTTGCTTTATTTCGCAGGTTGAACCAAGGACTTACAAAGAGGCGCTTACTGAAGACTCCTGGGTCATAGCAATGCAAGAGGAGTTAGGACAGTTTGAGAAGTTAGGTGTGTGGAAGTTAGTTGATTTGCCGGAGGGTCAAAGGAAAATCAATACAAAATGGGTTTTTAAATGCAAGAGGGACGACAGAGGAGTGGTTGTAAGGAGCAAATCTCGACTCGTTGTTCAGGGCTTTAGTCAACAGGAGGGGATTGATTTTACCGAAGTCTATGCTCCTGTAGCGCGACTAGAGGCTATTAGAATCTTCCTAGCATTTGTGTCCTGGAAAAATTTCAAAGTATATCAATTGGATGTAAAGTCAGCGTTTCTTTATGGGAAGGTCAAAGAGGAGGTTTATGTTGGTCAACCGCCGGGCTTTACTGACCCAATCCACAAGAACAAAGTTTATTTGCTGGACAAAGCGTTGTACGGTCTACATCAGGCGCCGAGAGCCTGGTACGAGACTTTGTCTCAACACCTACTCGCTAACCAGTTTATACGCGGAAAAGTGGATGCCACTCTCTTCACCAAATTCGTTGATGGTCTTCTTCTGATAGTACAAATTTATGTAGACGATATTATTTTTGGGTCAACGAATGAGAAATTGTGCAAAGATTTTGAACAGGTGATGAAGCAGAAATTTGAAATGTCTTCAATGGGGGAGATGAAATTCTTTTTGGGATTACAAGTAGAACAACTTCCTGAAGGAATTTTCATTCATCAAACGAAGTACGTGCATGATATTCTGGAGAAATTTGGAATGTCAAGTTCTACTCGAGCTGCTACCCCACTTGCGACTAATGATTCACCCAGATCTCACCGGAGACAGGGTTGAAGAGACACTTTATCGATCCATGATAGGTTCTTTGATGTACCTAACTGCTTCACGTCCTGACATATTGTACCCAACATGCCTCGCAGCAAGATATCAGTCTAACCCGAGAGCATCGCACATGGTTATAGTCAAGAGGATTTTACGATACTTGAAAGGCACACCCACATTGGGGTTGTGGTATCCTCGCAAAGGCGATTTTACGCTCGAAGGGTATTCCGATTCGAATTTCGGATGCTGCAAAGTTAACACAAAATCAACTACAGCAGGATGCCAGTTCTTTGGTTCTAGATTGGTTACCTGGCAGTGTAAGAAACAAACGTCTGTGGCGTTATCTACATGTGAAGCGGAGTATGTTTCTGCTAGCAGTTGCTGCTCTCAGATCCTGTGGATACAGCAACAGATGCGCGACTACGGTTTGCAGTTTCTTAACACACCTCTGTTTGTTGATAATGAGGCTGCAATAAATATAACAAAGAATCCAGTACATCACGCTAAAACTAAACACATCGAAATTCGTCATCACTTTATTCGCGATTGCTTCGAGAAAAAGTTGATACGAATTGAGAAAATCCACACTGACGAACAAAGAGCTGATTTGCATACCAAAGCCTTTGATAAAAATCGGTTTCTATATTTGATAAAACTTAATGGTATGAAATTGCTTTCGGTGTCGGATGGGGTTGTGAGCGTTGATGAAGGTACTGTTGTGGATGAAGACGAGAAACAATCTGCAATGGGTTGTCGAATTTTTAATTGTTTTGGTATTTAGGGGGAGTAGATATCTGTAAATAGATATGTTTCAAAAAATACAAAAACATGATAAAAATTCAAAATCCAAAAACAATATAAAATCTGAAAAAGAGCTTGTGTATATAGGGAAAATGATAGTACATCAGTTTAACAGTTATCGTACGCTAAAGATTTGTAAAGTATAAAGAGTTAAACAATTTTACTGATGATTTGTTGATAAATTTTTACACATTTAGTAGATATATTCGGGATATAAACCTTAAAATTTCAAACTAGTGAAATTTGTGGGGAACACTACTTGGATATATAGGTAACCCCTGAAATCTCGTTTGAAAGGTTTCATATTCAGAAATACTAGATTTTTCTACTATTTGATGTCTGGGGTATTATTCCGGGACTTCTGCTGAACGGTGGTTCTGACCTAGTCCTTGGCTAATACTTTCACCAATATGCTTGAAACATAGCATTATAGCCCTCAGATTGATTAGACAATAAAATTGATAATCATCTGTTGTAGCTAAAAGATCCTCTAAAGGGGACACACTGCAAAGTCGAAACTGATATCTCTCTGCTGAACGGTAGTTCTGACCTGAGATCCCTCAGTTCTCGCATTCCCTAAATTATATACAGACATCATTTTAGTACAATTATCTGTAAATCTGAAGCTTGAAATTCTGGATACGGGAGTATATTCAAGAGGTGGGACACATAAATGAGCTAAGTTCATTAAAATATCTAAATCGTATCCTGAATAGATTGAAATTTGTGTTAAGAATTTAGAGACTATCTGCGTAAAAATGTTTAAGTCTGAGTATGAATTAAAGCTTAACGGTACGGATAATTTGTTTCATAACTGATATGATTCCCTGACACGCTCGCCAAAATAAGTTGTAAATAGTTTATTTTCTGCAATTTAAGTTTTCTGTTATTTCATTTCTTAGTTTAGATCACCTTAAAATCCAAAAAGATTTTATTTCTGCTTTATTTTAGACAAACCAGAGTAGAAAGTTGATTGTCTGATTCTAGAAGAATGAAGCAGATCAGGAGATTCTGAGCTGAAGATCGAGGAGAGCTTACATTGTTGGAAATGTGTTTGATTTCAAAGTCAAAACAAGTTCATTAAATTGAAATTTGTTATTTTCAAAAGAAAATTGAAAAATTGTTTTACTAAATCAGTTTGATTCGTCAACAGTTCAACCAGGGTCATTAAATTGAACTTGGTAGACTAATCAAGTATTCAGGGTCATTAATTTGAACTTGAAAACTTGAGTGGATTTCTAAAAGCTGATTGAATTAGTGTTTATTGTTTGAAAAGATAGGTTGTAATGTTATTGGTTGAGTAACAGGTTTGGACTTTATTTCCCAACGGAGGCAAATAGCAAAAGCTTGAACCAGATATCTCAAGATTCCAGCATACTGAGAGGGGGAGTCAATGAGAGGGGGAGTCAATGAGAGGGGGAGTCTGGATCAACTGCTAAAGGGAAGATGGAAGTCAGAGCCAGGTGTTAATACTGAAACCTGTGAAGAATGCTTTTGAGATGATAGACAGAGTTGGTGAAAAGACAAAGACTGAAGACTATGGAACTGAAGACTGACAAAAGACTACGTCAACATCCAAGGGGGAGTCTGTTGATGCACGGAATGTCTGTTGACTGCGTCTATAAGAAGTCTGAAGTCTAGATTAGTCATCAGGGGGTCAAAGTGTAAATATTAGGCTAGATATAGTTTGAATCGCTTTTATGTCAATATATATCATGTGGACCGCTTTTGTGACACATTCTGGATCGCTCATATGTCAAGTGATCTGGATCGCTTATTTGTCATGACATATGAGCGACCAAGGAACCCTATAAATAGGGTGGAGCGGTTCATTAGTTGTGTGCGTGTATGTGTGTGCTACGGTGCTGAAACTCTGCTGAAATTTTATCAGAAAGCAATAGAAACACAAGGAATTGAAAGGATTAGCTGTTGTTACTTCATTTACGTTGATTCCGCCTTCGTATATGAAGATGAACTACTTCGACTGACTTTTCGGGTCAAACAACGGTCCAACACAAATGAAAAGAAGAAATTTTGTCCCACTTAGTATTATAATTGTATTATAAGGTTAAAACTTGGGTTTTATTCCATTTATTTATTTTAAACATTTTGGTGTTTAACTCTGATAAAAATATTTCCTAACTACGGTCCTGATGAAATTCCGCTGCGAAGATTGATAAACACTAATACCATCTGACTGGCTCGCGGCTCCCGCTCCCGGGATATGGGGTTAGGGGTTGTGACAAAAATTGACCTGTAAATCAGTTAAGTTTGAATGGGGACCAAAACAGGAAGAAGCTTTTAGAATTCTTAAGCAGAGATTAACCAACGCACCCATACTCACGTTACCAGAAGGAACTGAAGACTTTATAGTCTTTTGTGACGCTTCTAAATTAGGTTATGGATGTGTGTTGATACAACGTGAAAAGGTTATAGCCTATTTCTCTAGACAACTTAAGAATCATGAAGAGAATTATAAAACCCATGATCTAGAGTTAGGAGCCATATTTTTTCCCTTAAAATTTGGAGACACTATCTTTATGGTAGCAAGTTTACCATTTTCACCGATCATAAGAGTCTAAGATATGTTTTTGGGAAAAAAGATTTAAATATGAGAAAGAGACGCAGGATGGAAATTCTTAGTGATTATGATTGTAGTATCCAGTGTCATGCAGGAAAAGATAATGTAGTAGCTGATGCTTTAAGTGGAAAGTATCATGAAAAGCCAAGAATAGTACGTTCTCTTAAACTAAATCTGCAGACAGATTTAAATGAGAAAATTAGAGAAGTACAAGAATCAGTAATCAAGGACGATCTTGAAAAATTAAAGGAATGATTAAGGAATTAGAACAAGGAACAGATGGAATTTGGAGGTTCCATAATAAAAGAATCTGGATACCCAAACAAGGAAATCTACGCCATCGAATATTAGAAGAAGCCCATAAGTCTAAGTATACGATACATCCTGGTAGTGATAAGATGTATCAAGACTTAAGAAAGAATTTATGGTGGATAGGAATGAAAAAGGATATAGCAACGTATGTTTCCAAGTGTCTAACCTGTTCACAGCTTAAAGCTGAACATCAGAAACCCTCAGGTTTATTGCAGCAACTAGAAATGCCGATATGGAAATGGGAATTGATAACAATGGACTTTGTTAGTAAATTACCCAAGACACGAAAAGGTAATGATACAATCTGGGTGATTGTAGACAGATTAACCAAGTCTGCTCATTTCTTACCGATGAAGGAAACTTTCAGTATGGAAAAGTTAGCCAAGTTATATGTAAATGAAATAGTTTCATTACATGGAATTCCTTTATCTATTGTTTCTAATAGAGATAGCCGTTTTACTTCTCATTTTTGGACTAGTTTCCAAAAAGCAATGGGAACCAAGTTAAATCTAAGCACCGCTTATCATCCTCAAACGGACGGACAAAGCGAAAGGAGAATTCAGACAACGGAAGATATGCTTAGAGCTTGTGTAATTGATTTCGGAGGAAATTGGGACGATCATTTACCATTAATAGAATTTTCTAACAATAATAGCTATCATGCCAATATCAATGCTGCTCCATTTGAAGTACTTTATGGATGAAAGTGCCGAAATCCAGCCTGTTGGACAGAAATTTGAGAAAAACAATTGTCTGGACCAGAGATAGTACAAGAAACAACGGACAAGATTACTCAAGTCAAGGAAAGACTAAAAGCAACACGCGATCGTCAAAAGAGTTATGCTGATAACAGACGGAAACCATTGGAATTTCAAGTAGGAGATAAGGTATTATTTAAAAGTTTCTCCATGGAAAGGAGTGGTCAGATTTATTAAGAGAGGAAAGCTAAGCCCCAGGTATGTTGGACCTTCTGAGATTATTAGAAGAATAGGACCAGTAGCTTACCAGCTACAACTGCTAGAGGAAATGGCAGGAATACATTATGTATTTCATGTATGTAATCTCAAGAAGTACTTAGCAGATGAATCATTAGTGGTACCTCTTAAGGACATAGACGTAAATGAGAAGCTTAAATTTGTAGAGAAACCCCTACAGATTGAAGACAGAAAGATCGAGAATCTTAATCATAAGAGATTAGTTCTGGTCAAAGTGAAATGGAATTCCAAGAGAGGACCAGAGTATACCTGGGAGCTTGAATCAGAAATGGAAAGGAAATACCCACACCTGTTCCAGTAGACCTCGAGGAAGAGATCTAAAACAAGGTGGGGAGGATATAACAACTCTCCCAGAACCCTTAAACATGTCATATACGTCCTAAAATACACCCCGTATACGAGAAACAGACTCGAAATACCTTTATATTTATAAAAATCAAATAAAACAAAATCTGATAGTGTAACATCCATCAAAATGGATTCCCGAGATCCGGCCCGCTTATAAAAATGTATCTAAATCGTTAGTAAACCGGATCCTACATAAATAAATAAAATAATGGGATTTTTTCTTTCTTCTCAATTTTATTTAATATCGTATTTAATTAAGTTACCATAGTTTAGGGTCTATAATAATTCAAACTAAACTAAATGGTTTATTTTGTGAGTTGACTTAAACATAAGGGTATAGAATGAAAATATTTAATTAATTCAAATCACTTTTGATTGCATTCACACCGTCTTGTTGCCATCTTCTTGTGATTGAAGATTCCATTTTTCAAGAACCACTAAGATATATCTAGACTTTAAATTTGGCCACTTTCTTTGATTTTTAAATATAAGACTTCATGTCAAATATGAGTTTAAAAACTTTGCCGCACAAATCAATTGTCAACAACCTGTTAACTTTCCTCTTATGATTATATATCATCATCCCACAACCCACTCTCGACACCCTCATACACTCTCAACACCTTTTCGTGTCATTCACACACTCGCCGAATGATACATCCATGCCACCTTCAACGACCACCACGGTCGGCCAAGTCGCCAGTGCCGCACCGTGACTGCCGCAACTTCATCTTCATCACGAGCATCAGTCTCCATACTACCAGTGGCTGTCATGTTGTCCCCATATTTCATGGCTGTCACTTAGTTCGATCCGTTACCTCTACTTCTCGCCTATCGTCCGGTCTGTTCACAGCCACCATTTCGATTCGGTATATTATTATTATTTTTTTCCTTTGTTAATACCCTGTTAGACCCTATAATCCTATTTTAGTAATAATCTGATTCAATGTAAAGAATATGACAGTAGATTATTAACTAAAAATCAACATATCTTAGTAATAAACCATAAGTTTTGTGCATATGTAAAGAAAGAGTTCCATGGATTCTTTCAATATATATATGATGACAACCTGCAACTCAAATAAAAAGATATATATATATATATTAAACAAGGGAATTAATAACACAAAAACATGAATGGTTGATGGGTTGGTGTTGGAAAAGAAAAGGGGGAAACTGGGTTACTTCTTATTGAAACTGGGTAAACCCTTTTTATGCGCATATTAATTTCTTTTTATTATTTCATAAAAGAACGTGTCTTTTTCCTTTATGCAGTATTGTTCAAACATGCAAATAGTAATTTCAGTGTTTTAAAAACCGGTAAATACCGGCCGATTATACCGGTATTACCGTTTCCAGATGTAAATCCGGTACGAAACACCCTGGTAAATAAGTGAAACGGCATAAGGTTTGTACCGGCGGTAAAATCCGGTATACCGGTTTGAAACGTAATACCGGTACCGGCCTAGGGTTATTTTAGTTTGGGTTGTTACTTATTTTTATTATATATGTTACGTATCTTACATAATTTTTATATATTATGATTATTCGTAACTAAAAGTTCTTATTTAATATTGTATGAAACGAAAATAGTTATCCTATAGTTGATGAGGTGGCGGTAATTGTGAATTTCATCTTTTATGCGATCGTGAACTTGATGTATTCAACACTTAAATGACTTAAACATATCATACACTTTCATTTAAAAAACCTTGTTGGAAAATTGAATGATTTTCGATTATCTTTTGGATTATTTTTTATTATGGATTTACTTTTAAATCATCTTTTACTTCGTAATCATACATTTTTGGATTAACTTTTGTGTTGATGTTGTAATTTATGAATTATAGAGTTAGCTAGTCATCCCGGTTGAACCGCTCGGTACAACCTGGTTCAACTAGTTGAACCATTTTTAGCCTAATCCGGTTTGATTTAAAAACCGGTTTTTAAAACATTGGTAATTTTTATTACATATTTTTATCCAGTAGAGTCAAAACACATGTATCATATTTATGTTTTTATAAGCTACTAAACTATTTAGAATAGTTTAATTCTTTTGTGATATTTAATTTAAATCAGTTTATCTATATCTTCAATTATTAAATCATAGTTGGCATATATATAATTCTCTAAAAGACTTTTAACAACTATTATACAATTTATAAATCTAATTTTTTTTATAAGAATTATGTTGTCAAGACAACTTTTACGAATCCAATAAGAATGATTTAGTATAAACAAATGACAAACCATGTATATAATTGGGAGAAAATTTATGCATATCAGTGATCAAATTTATTTAAATACGTTATTAGTAAATTATAATATGGTCTATTTTTTGTGTAGAAGTATAATAACTAACGAGTTATTGTAGTTTTTTTAACATTAAGGATAAAGATGTGATAAAATATCAAAATAATTAAATCGTAAGTCACAACCTGTGACAACCCTCAATTTACATGTATTCCGTACAATTCATTAATGATAATTAAAGTGCTTGACGACTGTGTGGAAATATTTAATTGCTCTCTGATTTCTGTGTTATATTCACATGTGCGTGTTAACATACTAGTAGTATGCAGAAAACCTGACTAAATGGTCCTGAATATTTTCCTATATGTTAGAAATTTATTTCATTACAAAAATATATAAATAAGACACTTTACGGTACAATTAAACACTTTAACGGAACAGTATCCGACCGAACAACCGGACATTACCCGAGACACTAAATTTTTGTCAAATACATTGTTTAATTATTTTTGAGCTAGTCGTGATCCCCGAACATCCTAACACCCACTACATATCAAATAAATACCATATGGAAGTTCATACTTGGAAATCAACTATTAGTTGCAAAAAGTTACAACAACCCCCCCCCCCTTAACCGAAATCGGTCCCCAAGGGACCCACAAATCATCACCTCCATACTTCATAAATCCTACTAGATTTCCCCATATATTTTGTGTAGATATGATTGGATTTGTTGCTTGATATGTTAGACAAAATATTAGAAAAGACCTCTTAAGTATGGCACATCAAATCACCATATCTTCTCATATCTTCACATAATCTTCACAAAATCCACCAACATATCTCCTAGATTTTACTTCAATATTTTATATAGATTTTACTTGATGGAGTGGACATAATATTTGAAAGAAGATTATAAGTATGGTGTCTTACAAGATCACACCTTCTCATATCTCACACCCTACTTCTCAAAATTCACCCCAACTCCCTCATCTCTCCCTCTCCCTCTCGGCTATGGTTGTGCCGCCACCATCACCACCCCAAGTCCACCACATTCATCCATCTTTGAGTTCCATTCAAGCCTAGGAAGTGATTCAAGGAAGTTGCAACTTGTGGAGCTTCAAAGGAGCATTGTTTATTGCTTCTTCTTCATCATTTTTCATCATCTTCTTCACTAGATTCTACCGTAGCCTTGTGCTAGCAGTAAGCTCTTGACAAACCCTTGTTCATCTTGTTTTATGGCTAAAATATTGTAGTATGATACTTATGTTTAAAACACTAAATAACAAGAACTAAGAAGATGAACATAAAGCTTTATTAAAGATGGAACATGATGTAATAATGTTAGTATCAAGTTGTTTTGATATGTTGCTGATTACTTGCTGATTACTTGTTAATGTTAAATGTCGTTCTTGATCGCTAAACATGTTAACGGAACCAATATAACTCGCATTCGGACGCTCGGTGAATTTTTAATAAATTGTTCCGTGGACTGTGGTCATAAATATATAAATTCAGTCCGGAATATGAATTTTTATAAAATATTGGTAATGAACTGGACCCCGATATTTTTACAAAATAAAATTTGGAACGTTTAAGACATCCTGTAAAAATTTGGGAATTTTTGGAATAATTTAACTATTTTATTTAAATGTCCGAAAACAGCTGGTTTTGAAAATAATTCCTGAAATTACATAAGTTGTGACTTGCGTGTCTAAATGTCGAGTATGCTATCTGTGAATGACCTAACATGTTATATGTGTTACGTGCACTATCGTATGTTTGCTTATGAGTAGGGAATGGATGGGAAGTATATATATGGGCATAAACGGTTAAAGTAATGCTTGCTATGTGATAGATACGTGTAGGAACTTTGTGCTCTATTTGTAAGCCACTAAATGACTAACTGGTAAATCATACTAGGACGTGATTGACCGACCTTGACTATTAGCTATATTTGAGAATCTAACCGAGCAAACCGAGGTGAGTTCACACTTTTCTACAAAGCATGGTAATTTCCCGGTGGGAATGGGAATGGGTCAGGAATAGGGATTCCTCATCCTTTGGGATGCGTTCAGGAATGTGAATTCCTCGTCCTTGAGACGTGTTCAGGAATGTAAATTCCCTGTCCTGTTAGGACGTATTAGACTTACTCAACTAGAACTCTATCAACGAAGTCCCTCCCTTTTTGTATCGACTTAATCGCCGAGGCTATGGCGAGCGGGCCATTAGTTAATAGCGCTATTAGGTTTAACAAACCTCACACCGTGCCAGTCGGACGGGCGTGTACTAATGGACTATGGCACGTCGGTGGTGATAGAACACCGACGCTTGGGCACAATTGATTTTTTGTTAGTAGTCGATATGATAAACGAGTCTGGTAGTTTAAAATACTGGGGTAGCTCCCCACGGCCAAAGTGCCGGGCTGGATTGCCAGGGAAGGTGGACATGGGATGGTTAACTAATAAACGTTTTCGAACTATGGGGTAACCCCCACGGCTGGATAGCCGAATTAGATTAAACAATGTTTTTGGAAATAACTCTAAAATGGACAACCAACCGTGAACTCACTCAACTTTGTTGTTGACTCGTGATTACATGCTTTGCAGGTCATTAAATGCTATGGAGCTTGCATATGGAGGTGGTCGTTGTGGGATGCGAACTGATATGTCTCGTATTTAATAAATAAACTTTATGAACTTATTAAACCTACGTTTTGGACTTTAAACTTATGAACTATGGACTTATGTTTTGAACTTTATGTTTATGCTTTCGCTGTCTAAATTAAAACTTGGTTAACTTGCTTTTGGTCACCAACCGTATTGCAGTTGGCTTGATTTACTTAAATATGTTGTTCAGTATGATTGGTGGCTCGATCCTGGTCACATCACGCCTCTAAGCGGTGGTACTCCGCATGGTGGATTTTGGGGGTGTGACAGATTGGTATCAGAGCGATTGGTTATAGTGAACTTGGTTTTAGAAAGGGAAAAAGCTTTTTGATAAAACCAGACTATAACCAGTATAGTGCTCAATGATCCACAACGACGCTTCGCTCCACGTGCAAGGCTCGACACAATAGGTGGTGTGATTTATGCTATATTGTCGGTTAGATTGTTCACACTGTGCATTAACTGAAATGATAATTGCTATTCGAACCTTTTGTGCCTACTCTATACTGTCGTCCCACACTTACGCACTTTCGCGACACTTTTCTCATTTACGTTGCTTCGTGGTGGAGATCATAAACGGACGCGGAGGACGTATCAACCTAACTCAAGCCCATTTGACGGCTCTGATCAATGAACGAGTTGCTGAGGCACTCGCAGCTATCCCTGCAGGAGGTATAACCTGCCATATCAACCCATCTTAGGACGTTTGGATCCTACCTTCGCGACCCGACTCTTGTGCTTAAACTTGTCCTTTATCCTCGCGCCACAGATCAACATGCCCAACCTCCGGTTCCTTCGATCCACAACCGATATAAAGAAACGTTAACAACCACACCACGTTTTCCACCGATCACAAGATTACCCCCCCTCATTACCTTGTTGGGTAGTTAATTGGTATCTTATTTTGATCTACATCCTCGTATACCCAACTTAACAAGCGGATGCCTCCTAATGATGGGATAGTCTTCGGGCCATTCGAGGACGGCGATACGGATTACTCAACTTACATACGGACACGACGAGCTACACATTTACCTCACCCCTTTTCCCCCTTACACTACAAGAGTCACACTTTGATCCTACGATGGTTTATCATAATTAAGTGAAATCTTTTCGCTAGCCTTTGTACCGACCTATGCTTAATGCAATGCCTAATTTCTACTATTGACATACACAGAACCATCATTCCTTTACCACAGTGACGCTAGACACTAATGCGAACTCACTCTAGATTAGGGGGTTTGGAAGGCTCGAATTTCTATCATTGGTGATCACTTATTGAAAACCTTGAGTGTGATGATGTGCTGTTGATACGATTATACTCTCTTGAACATGTTTTCGCGTCCTTTCTTTGGAACCTCACAATTACACAAACGTATTTTTAAATTCATTCACACGACCTAAGGAAACTCCTCCGAACTTGATTGCTTACCGACTCGATAAATCGAAAACTCATCTAAGTTCGTGGATCTAGGTGAATTATTCCTCCTTCGCATGCGGGTAATGCAAGGAACGATCCCAACATTGTGGCGGGTAAGTTTCTTCTGGACGACTTCTTTGTTACTATTTTATTTGATTCGGGTGCCGATACTAGTTATGTATCCTTAAAAGTTAGCCAAATGCTTAAGCGCACTCAAACACTTCTGAACATCAAACACACGGTAGAACTAGCAAACGGTAAGAGTCTGGAAGCCACACACATAGTTAAGGGCTGTAACCTCGTCTTAGCTGGTCAGACCTTTTCTATCGACCTCATTCCTATCGTTCTGGGTAGTTTCGATGTTGTTATTTGGGATGGATTGGTTATCTCATCAGCAAGCGGAAACTCTTTGCAACGAGAAGATTGTCTGCATCCCTCGTCTGGTAAAGAACCTCTCATGATTCGTGGTTACAAGAGTGGTGTTATCGAAGGCATCATCTCTTTCCTTAAGGCCTAGAAGTGTTTGCGAAAGGGCCACACTGCCATTTTAGCACTCGTTACTGACACATCAACGGAAGAGAAGAGAATTGAAGACATCCCTATTGTGCGCGATTTTCCTGAGGTATTTCCTGAGGAATTACCTGGTCTTCCGCCTCATCGCCAAGTTGAGTTTCAAATCGAGCTAGCTCCGGGAGCAGCGCCAGTAGCTCGAGCACCTTATCGTCTAGCTCCATCAGAACTTGAAGAACTGTCCACACAACTACAAGAACTCTTGGAAAAGGGTTTTATACGTCCTAGCTCTTCGCCCTGGGGAGCTCCAGTCTTGTTTGTGAAGAAGAAGGACGGTACCTTCAGAATGTGTATTGACTACCGCGAACTCAACAAGGTGACCGTGAAGAATCGTTATCCCCTCCCACGCATTGATGACCTATTCGACCAGTTGCAAGGGTCGAGTTATTACTCTAAGATTGATTTGAGATCGGGCTACCATCAGCTGAGAGTCCGAGAGGAAGACATCTCCAAAACAGCATTCTGAACTCGTTGTGGGCAGTACGAGTTTCTGGTTATGCCTTTCGGATTGACAAATGCACCTGCAGTTTTCATGGATCTCATGAACAGAGTGTGCAAACCCTACCTGGATAAATTTGTCATAGTGTTCATCGACGACATCCTGATCTATTCTAAGAGTCAGGAGGAACACGAGCAACACCTGAGGCTTATTTTGGAACTTCTTTGAAAAGAGTAGTTGTATGCCAAGTTTTCGAAATGTGACTTCTAGCTTCGTGAAGTCCATTTTCTGGGCCATGTGGTAAACAAGGATGGGATTCATGTTGATCCATCTAAGGTTGACTCGATCAAGAACTGGCCTGCACCCCGCACACCAACAGAAATCCGCCAATTCTTGGGTTTGGCAGGATATTACAGAAGATTCATCAAAGATTTCTCAAAGATTGCGCAACCTCTCACTTCATTGACTCTGAAGGGTGTCACCTATCATTGGGGTGATGCACAGGAATCAGCGTTCCATCACTTAAAAGATAGACTTTGTAGCGTGCCTATCCTCTCATTGCCTGAAGGCACAGATGATTTTGTGGTTTACTACGATGCTTCCATCCAAGGACTTGGTTGCGTGTTGATGCAACGTGACAAGGTCATTGCCTACGCATCGCGCCAACTTAAAGTTCACGAAAGGAACTACACTACGCATGACTTGGAATTGGGAGCAGTTGTTTTCACACTTAAGATATGGAGACATTATCTGTACGGTACCAAGTGCACCATTTACACCGATCACAGGAGTCTCGAGCATATCTTCAAGCAAAATGAGTTAAACATGCGTCAACGCCGATGGGTCGAACTCTTGAACGATTATGAATGCGCTATCAAATACCATCCGGGCAAGGCCAATGTTGTGGTCGACGCCCTCAGTCGAAAGGATACTATACCTAAGTGTGTACGTGCGTTACAGCTTACCATCCAATCTAACCTTCCCGCTCAGATTCGCGATGCTCAGGTTGAAGCATTGAAAGCAGAAAACATCAGGGCTGAGTCCTTACGAGGATCGAGGCAGCGGCTAGAACAAAAGGAAAACGGCGCCTACTATGTTAACGGACGCATCTGGGTTCCGCTGTATGGAGACTTACGCGAGCTTGTGATGGATGAAGCACATAAGTCTCGTTTCTCCGTACATCCTGGTTCGGATAAGATGTACCACGACCTAAAGACTACATACTGGTGGCCTGGTATGAAAGCCAGCATAGAAACCTACGTCAGTAAATTCTTGACTTGTGCTAGGGTCAAGGTCGAATACCAGAAACCATCAGGCCCACTCCAACAACCAGAGATACCTAAATGGAAATGGGAGCACATTTCCATGGATTTCGTTACTGGTCTGCTAAGATCTCAACGCGGAAACGATACCATTTGGGTGATCGTGGATCGACTGACCAAGTCTGCACATTTTCTGCCTATCAAAGAAACGGATAAGTTTTCTACTCTAGCAAACATCTACTTAAAAGAAGTGGTATTAAGGCACAAAGTGCCAACCTCCATCATTTCTGATCGTGACGCTCGTTTTACCTCTGAACTGTGGCAAGCTATGCATAAGTCTTTTGGCTCACGTTTAGATATGAGCACCGCTTATCATCCACAGACAGATGGGCAATCTGAACACACCATCCAGACCCTCGAAGACATGCTTAGGGCATGTATAATCGATTTTGGTAATGGCTGGGAAAAGCACCTCCCTCTAGTGGAGTTTTCATATAACAACAGCTACCACACCAGCATCCAAACCACTCTGTTTGAGGCATTGTACGGATGTAAATGCCAATCACCTCTCTGTTGGGCAGAAGTCGGTGACAGTCAAATCACTGGCCCAGAACTTGTGGTAGATACCACCGAGAGAATTGCTCAGATACGACAGCGAATGGCGGCAGCTCATGACCGTCAGAAAAGCTATGCTGATAAGGGAAGAAAGCCACTCGAGTTCCAGGTTGGGGATCGGGTGCTACTCAAAGTCTCACCTTGGAAAGGTGTAGTCCGCTTTAGCAGACGAGGCAAACTCAATCCGCGATATGTCGGACCGTTCGCGAATATTAAGAAAATTGGCAAAGTCGCCTATAGGATGAATCTACCTGAAGAACTCAGTGGAGTTCACAACGTATTCCATGTGCCGAATCTGAAAAAGTGTCTGTCAGATGAGACCCTCATAGTTCCTCTCAAAGAACTCACAATCGACGACCAGCTGCGATTCGTCGAGGAACCAGTAGAGATTACGAATCGAGATGTTAAGATCCTCAAGCGTACCAGGATACCTCTGGCCCGAGTTCATTGGAATGCTCGTCATGGCCCAGAGTATACCTGGGAACGAGAAGACCAAATGAAACTCAAGTACCCCCAGCTGTTTAAGAAAAACGCAACCACTACTGAGGCTGAAGCTACTGCAGAATTTCGGGACGAAATTCCAAATCAACGGGGGGATGATGTGACACCCCAGGAAAATCAGGAAAACAACGCAACTTAACTAGCTTCCTCAGTAACCACACGCTAAATTTCGGGACGAAATTCTCTTAACAGGGGGAGAATGTGACAACCCTCAATTTACATGTATTCCGTACAATTCATTAATGATAATTAAAGTGCTTGACGACTGTGTGGAAATATTTAACTGCTCTCTGATTTCTGTGTTATATTCACATATGCGTGTTAACATACTAGTAGTATGCAGAAAACCTGACTAAATGGTCCTGAATATTTTCCTATATGTTAGAAATTTATTTCATTACAAAAATATATAAATAAGACACTTTACGGTACAATTAAACACTTTAACGTAACAGTATCCGACCGAACAACCGGACATTACCCGGGACACTAAATTTTTGTCAAACACATTGTTTAATTATTTTTGAGCTAGTCGTGATCCCCGAACACCCTAACACCCACTACATATCAAATAAATACCATATGGAAGTTCATACTTGGAAATCAACTATTAGTTGCAAAAAGTTACAACAACCCCCCCCCCTAACCGAAATCGGTCCCCAAGGGACCCACAAATCATCACCTCCATACTTCATAAATCCTACTAGATTTCCGCATATATTTTGTGTAGATATGATTGGATTTGTTGCTTGATATGTTAGACAAAATATTAGAAAAGACCTCTTAAGTATGGCACATTAAATCACCATATCTTCTCATATGTTCACATAATCTTCACAAAATCCACCAACATATCTCCTAGATTTTACTTCAATATTTTATATAGATTTTACTTGATGGAGTGGACATAATATTTGAAAGAAGATTATAAGTACGGTGTCTTACAAGATCACACCTTCTCATATCTCACACCCTACTTCTCAAAATTCACCCCAACTCCCTCATCTCTCCCTCTCCCTCTCGGCTATGGTTGTGCCGCCACCATCACCACCCCAAGTCCACCACATTCATCCATCTTTGAGTTCCATTCAAGCCTAGGAAGTGATTCAAGGAAGTTGCAACTTGTGGAGCTTCAAAGGAACTTTGTTTATTGCTTCTTCTTCATCATTTCTCATCATCTTCTTCACTATATTCTACCCTAGCCTTATGCTAGCAGTAAGCTCTTGACAAACCCTTGTTCATCTTGTTTTATGGCTAAAATATTGTAGTATGATACTTATGTTTAAAACACTAAATAACAAGAACTAAGAAGATGAACATAAAGCTTTATTAAAGATGGAACATGATGTAATAATGTTAGTATCAAGTTGTTTTGATATGTTGCTGATTACTTGCTGATTACTTGTTAATGTTAAATGTCGTTATTGATCGCTAAACATGTTAACGGAACCAATATAACTCGCATTTGGATATTAAAAAGCTGAAAACAGGAGTCTGATTGGTGATTACAGCCAACTGAAGTTGGCTGTAACAGGACCTTAACAAAATGAAAACTATATTTTCTGAAGCGTAGATTTATGTATTATGAAATACGGTTCTAATGGCACTGGAATCATAATTTTTGGACTTCGTTTACTATTTTTAAAGCGTTATTTCGTAACAGCAACAAGAGCTGCATTTTTCTGCTGAAAATATATGTTTTGTTTTCTGTCATAACTCGGGTTCTGTGTAGAGTTGGATCATGAAACTTGTATTGTAGATGACCACTGATGTATTTGTAATTACCCCACTGGAATTTCGTAAATCGGACGCTCGGTGAATTTTTAATAAATTGTTCCGTGGACTGTGGTCATAAATATATAAATCTGAGTTCTGTCCGGAATATGAATTTTTATAAAATAGTGGTAATGAACTGGACCCCGATATTTTTACAAAATAAAATTTGGAACGTTTAAGACATCCTGTAAAAATTTGGGAATTTTTGGAATAATTTACATATTTTATTAAAATGTCCGAAAACAGCCGGTTTTGAATATAAATGCTGAAATGACATAAGTTGTGACTTGCGTGTCTAAATGTCGAGTATGCTATCTGTGAATGACCTAACATGTTATATGTGTTACGTGCACTATCGTATGTTTGCTATGAGTAGGGAATGGATGGGAAGTATATATATGGGCATAAACGGTTAAAGTAATGCTTGCTATGTGATAGATACGTGTAGGAACTTTGTGCTCTATTTGTAAGCCACTAAATGACTAACTGGTAAATCATACTAGGACGTGATTGACCGACCTTGACTATTAGCTATATTTGAGAATCTAATCGAGCAAACCGAGGTGAGTTCACACTTTTCTACAAAGCATGGTAATTTCCCGGTGGGAATGGGAATGGGTACAGGAATAGGGATTCCTCGTCCTTTGGGACACGTTCAGGAATGTGAATTCCTCGTCCTTGAGACGTGTTCAGGAATGTAAATTCCTCGTCCTGTTGGGACGTATTAGACTTACTCGACTAGAACTCTATCAGCGAAGTCCCTCCCTTTTTGTATCGACTTAATCGCCGAGGCTATGGCGAGCGGGTCATTAGTTAATAGCGCTATTAGGTTTAACAAACCTCACACCGTGTCAGTCGGACGGGCGTGTACTAATGGACTATGGCACGTCGGTGGTGATAGAACACCGACGCTAGGGCACAATTGATTTTTGTTAGTAGTCGATATGATAAACGAGTCTGGTAGTTTAAAATACTGGGGTAGCTCCCCACGGCCAAAGTGCCGGCTGGATTGCCAGGGAAGGTGGACATGGGATGGTTAACTAATAAACGTTTTCGAACTATGGGGTAACCCCCACGGCTGGATAGCCGAATTAGATTAAACAATGTTTTTGGAAATAACTCTAAAATGGACAACCAACCGTGAACTCACTCAACTTTGTTGTTGACTCGTGATTACATGCTTTGCAGGTCATTAAATGCTATGGAGCTTGCATATGGAGGTGGTCGTTGTGGGATGCGAACTGATATGTCTCGTATTTAATAAATAAACTTTATGAACTTATTAAACCTACGTTTTGGACTTTAAACTTATGAACTATGGACTTATGTTTTGAACTTTATGTTTATGCTTTCGCTGTCTAAATTAAAACTTGGTTAACTTGCTTTTGGTCACCAACCGTATTGCAGTTGGCTTGATTTACTTAAATATGTTGTTCAGTATGATTGGTGGCTCGATCCTGGTCACGTCACGCCTCCAAGCGGTGGTACTGCGCATGGTGGATTTTGGGGGTGTGACACAACCATTAGGGATTATATTTATCTACAACTATTAACAGGTTCATTATGTGTTATTCTAAAAATCTAGGATAATCACTCTTGTTCGTTCTCTTGGATTCTTTCCCAATCTTACTTGTGCGTTACTTACAAGAATTCGCGACGTAATCACTGTGAGTACACTCGACCCATTTACATTTTAAACCACTTTTGGGTTGTAACATGTTACCATACAAAATTACACTTACACACACATAAACATGCTTTATGAACTCAATCCGTTATACATGCTACTAGTTATGCTAGATGATACATGCTTTATGCCATTACTATGTTATACCCCCGCTTAACAATTATAGCGCTATAGGAGTAGCACACCACCCGACGGGGGTTTGTTAAGTCAATATACTATACGGTCTCGTCACTTTTGTAGCGAGGGATGCTAAATACTAGTGGACACTTTGGATTTAGACGTAATGTTTTGCATGCTAGTTACCCTGTATACAAATTGCCATGCGGATTCGAGAAAAATGCTTTATACTTATGCTATACTATTTAAACCTTTTTTACTCGCCTTTGCTTTTGCATTGAATTTTATTTGAACATGTTACATGTTGATGATGATGATGCTATGAAATGAAGTAGCAATGATGCCTAGATACACATATAGATGTTTAGGTTTAAATGTTGTATCAATTTTGATTATGTTGTTATGTATTTCTTTTAAACTTGTTGTTATTTGAATTTCCTTGTATTGTTGACAATTTAGTTATGAAATCAAATCGGTTTATTAAATATTGACACAAATAGTGTTATGAAGTCTCTAGCAATCTTCACACTTCGTCTCTTCCCGATGTTTCCGCCATTGGTTGGGGTGTGACAGATTGGTATCAGAGCCATAATTATAGGGAATTAGGAAAATTGCCATGCTTTTGACCTAGTCTACAGTTAAGCACCAAAATTTGACCATACTTGCTTCACATGCTACTTTTATGAAATATCTTTACATATTATTTTTTAAATGTCTCTTACGTGTTATTTTTCTTATGATGCTTTATGTGCTTATACTTGTTATTATTATTTTGAACACATGTCTTTTACTGTTTTATACTAAAATCGAAACCACTTGTAATACACAAACGAGACAACTTCACCAAGTTAGGCGTGAAACCCACAATTTGGTGAACGACTCTCAATCTACTTTTCTTTTCTTACACGAAATTCACCATCAAGTTAGGAGTGAAATCCTCACCTTGATGGAGAAATTCAAATTTCAAATTCTAGTGGACCCTCGTCAAAGTGTCGAAATTAACTTTTGACCCGACGAGTACCAACCACACTTAGGATACTAAATCGCCAAGTTAGGGGTGCAACCTGCACCTTGTCGACTAGTTCCACTCCTTGATTTTCATTAATCCCGCCAACTCTCGAAATTTCAATTGATTTGGGGACAAGTAGTAACCGGAAGGGTAGATACCGTTAACCGACTTGTCGGCGAGAGTATTTCACCTATTAGGCTAAAGCATGCTCCTCAAACTCGAAAGACTTTTCGAGCACTTTGGTTAGTCAAAGTTCCGTTTTGGAACCATCCCAAATTTTAATCAAACATGTGTTCTACTATTTATTTTATACGATGCAATCTTTCGAATTTGAATTTACTTTCGATATTTACTCCTCTCACACACACAACATATTAAATCCCTTTCATACATTTATACATATGCATGATTTCAAAACGTCACTCAATTTTGTTGTCACACCCCCAAAATCCACCTGCGGATAACACCCGCTTCGAGGGCGTGACTGACCAGGATCCAGCCACCAATTATACTGAATAACTAAGTTGATAACAAAAGCAATACTTACTAACCATACGATTAGCCGGTGTTAAGTTTAAAGTTCAAAGTCTTAAGTTCAGAGTAAAATGTAGCGGAAGCATAATTAACAGTTTTAAACATTGTTCAAAAGGTAGACATGATAAATGCCCAACACACGGGCCGACGACCACTACACATCCCAAGCAGCTGCTCCAGTCACTGGCCACCTGCAAAGCATGCAGTAAGGGGTCAACAATAATGCTGAGTGAGTTCACTAGTTGTCCAGTTTTAATTACCAAAAACTTGTTTCACCAGTTAATTTATCCGTTTATACATGCCATGGGGAGCTACCCCAAAAGTTTAGCGACTAAACTGTTTTTCCAATACCGAACACTAGGTAACCGTTTGCGTTTCCGCAGGATGCCCCGATGTCAATGTTCTATCATCATTGACGGATGCCTGAGTACATTAGTTCACGACCGATCCCATACCATGGCACGGTGTGAGGCTGGTAAAACCTAAATAGCGCTATCAACTAATAACCCGTTCGCCTGGCACCGGCGACTAATCGGTATTATGTAGTAGGGACTTGAGTGATAGAGTTGCGTTTAGTGCCGTTAGTTGCAATCCGTATAAACAGTAATTAACTAAAAAGGTTTCCCAATACAAGGGAAGATAAAGTAAGTTTGTTTCCCAATAACTAGGGAAGGAGTGTAGACGGTATCCCCTTTACAAGGGGATAGGGTTGTTTTAGTCTCGTGTCCCAAACCACCGGGACGCATGCTTTTAAGTTGTGAACTCACCTTGGGTTGCTCGGTATGATACGTTACTTGGTTAAGTATGTTGGTCACCACGTCCTAACATGGTTACCAAATATGGGTCAAGTCGGGTACAAGTAAACACGTATAGCATGCACGTATACAAACAGTTAACAGGCAGAACTACAAACAGTAACATATGTACATACAGTAGCAGATCAGAATGAAGTCCAGTCAATAGGAGGCCCAACAGTTGAAGCCCAAAACAACAAGACAAACAGTCAAGGCCCAATAACATAAAACAGCCCAGTCGAAACTAAGGTGGTTGCGACTCGCAACCGAGGTTGCGACTCGCAACTGCGGTCTCGGTCCGTCATGTTTTGGTTACGACTCGTAACCGGAGATTGCGACTTAGCAGGTGTGGTTGCGACTCGCAACCAGGTTTGATGCATGCTGATTGCGACTCGCAACTGGGAGGTTTCGACTGGTCACGCGTGGTTTCGAGTAGCAACCAAAGGTTGCGACTCGCAACCGTGATAACTTGCATGGCAATCCCTTCTAGAACCTGCAGACTTGTACTATCCAATGAAATTGCATTTTCATGTAAATGTTGTACCATTTCCACTAAAACATGTTTGTTTGTCTGATCATTAGCCAAAACAGATCAATTATACACATTTCAAAATATTTCAAAGGCATTCAAATTGTTCTTCATGTTCATCATCATTTTACATAACATTCAAGCAATAAACTGAAAATCATTCAAACAAAGACATATTACTAAAACCCAAAACCGTGCACTTAAAACCTCATAATCAAGCCCTTGATATAATTATTCAAGCAATTTGCACGTATCCGAAACATACATTTATAATGACCACAATCCATCTAAACTTTCTAACAAACCGAGATACACACAAACATCTTTTTAATCATCAACATTAACAAGCACAAACCAATAAGGATCATATAAAAGCCCAAACACTAACCGGTTACCCATTTAACACATTTTGATCCACACACACATGTCAAACAAACATCATCCATACACAAGAATCATAGTAACACATAACATATATTTGTCCTAGTGACCTTATTAACACATGAACATCTAGAAAGAGCTAAAACCACTAACCGGTTATAGATTCAAGATGTGCGGGTATGATGGATCGATGAATGAGCTTCCGGTTGGCGGTTCCGAGCTAAAGCCGAGTATGTTCTTGATGTTGGTTGAACCCGAGAAGAGGGAGAAGGATGAGAAGAGTGGTCTTGGTTGCTAGAACTTTAGGGTTTTGTGTGAGAGATGAGAGTGTGAGAAGGGAGTGTGTAAAATGGCTAAGGGAGGTGGGGTCGGGTTTATATAGTGTTGCGAGTTGGGCTAAGGGTTTCCGGGTTGGGTTCTCGGTTACAAGGCCCAAACGGCCCAAGTCACTTGTTCACTCGAGACCATTCTGGGTCTCGAGTCGGGTCGAGGTTTCGGTTTACATATATAACACTTATACATATATATATACATACACATAAGCAAATCGGCATATAACACATAATAACAAATAGTTTTTCATACATTTTTACTGTTAGTCGATTACGTACACGTTTGTTACATCAAAAGGTTATCCGGAAAGATCCGAGGTGTCACATTATCCCCAAGTTTTAGGAACTTTCGTCCCGAAAGTTAAGGCAGCCACTGTCAAGCTAGTGTAACTGAAAGCGTTTCAACGAGGTGTCACATTATCCCCCCGTTAGTTTGGAATTTCGTCCCGAAATTCGTTCGTAGCTTCAGTGCTGGGGTTTTCGTTAGGGAACAACTGGGGATACTTGTGCTTCATCTGGTCTTCCCGCTCCCAGGTATACTCTGGGCCACGTCGCGAGTTCCAACGGACTCGTACGAGAGGTATCTGGCTACGTTTGAGGATTTTGATCTCTCGATCAGTGATCTCAATCGGTTCCTCAGTAAAGTGTAGCTGTTCGTCAATCGTTAGTTCCTTAAAAGGAATCACAAGTGTTTCATCCGACAAACACTTCTTCAGGTTGGATACGTGAAAAACGTTGTGTACCGCACTCAGTTCTTCAGGCAGGTTCAATCTATAAGCAACCTTACCGATCTTCTCGGTAATTTCGAATGGTCCAATGTATCGCGGATTAAGCTTGCCCCGTTTACCAAAGCGAACCACACCCTTCCAGGGTGAGACTTTAAGTAGAACCCGGTCACCGACCTGGAATTCCAA
Source organism: Helianthus annuus (assembly GCF_002127325.2). NCBI lineage: Eukaryota > Viridiplantae > Streptophyta > Magnoliopsida > Asterales > Asteraceae > Helianthus > Helianthus annuus. The sequence continues at coordinate 595,519 of NW_023395518.1, read as the reverse complement.
TGGTTTCCTACGCTTATCAGCGTAGCTCTTCTGACGGTCACGAGCTGCCGCCATGCGTTGTCTGATCTGGGCAATCTTTTCCGTTGTATCTACCACCATCTCTGGGCCCGTGATTTGACTATCACCGATTTCCGCCCAGCAGAGAGGTGACCGGCATTTACGACCGTACAATGCCTCAAAAGGTGCTGCCTGAATACTGGTGTGGTAGCTGTTGTTGTAAGAGAACTCTACTAACGGTAGATGTTTCTCCCAGTTCTTGCCAAAGTCGATCACACACGCTCTAAGCATGTCTTCGAGAGTTTGGATGGTGCGTTCGGACTGTCCATCCGTTTGCGGGTGATAAGCAGTGCTCATATCCAAACGTGAGCCAAAGCATTTGTGCATAGCTTGCCACAATTCTGAAGTAAATCGAGCGTCTCGGTCTGAAATAATCGAGGTTGGCACTCCGTGCCTCGAAACTACTTCCTTTAAGTAAATCTCCGCCAGGGTAGAAAACTTGTCTGTTTCCTTAATAGCCAGAAAGTGTGCGGACTTGGTCAGTCGATCCACTATTACCCAAATAGTATCATTTCCGCGTTGAGACCTAGGTAGCCCTGTGACAAAATCCATGGAAATCTGTTCCCATTTCCATTTCGGGATTTCCGGTTGTTGGAGTAGGCCTGCCGGCTTCTGGTATTCCGTCTTGACTCTGGCGCAAGTCAAACATTTGCTGACGTATGTTGCTATGTGGGCCTTCATGCCAGGCCACCAATACGTAGTCTTCAAGTCATGGTACATCTTGTCCGAACCAGGATGTACTGAGTAGCGGGACTTGTGGGCTTCGTCCATCACGAGTTCACGCAAACCTCCAAAGAGTGGAACCCAAATACGCCCTGTTACATAGTAAGCACCATCTTCTTTCTGTTCTAGTTGCTGTCTCGACCCTCGCAGAGACTCAGCCCTGATGTTTTCCGGCTTCAATGCTTCAACTTGAGCATTTCGAATCTGGGTAGGGAGGTTAGACTGGATGGTAAGTTGCAGTGCTCGCACGCGCTTTGGTATAGTGTCCTTTCGGCTGAGGGCGTCTGCCACGACATTGGCCTTGCCCGGATGGTATTTGATGGCGCATTCGTAGTCGTTCAAGAGTTCGACCCATCGACGTTGTCTCATGTTCAACTCCTTTTGCCTAAAGATATGCTCGAGACTCCTGTGATCGGTGTAAATAGTGCACTTGGTACCGTACAGGTAATGTCTCCATATCTTAAGAGCAAAGATCACTGCTCCCAGTTCCAAGTCATGCGTCGTGTAGTTCTTTTCATGCGTCTTGAGTTGTCGTGAGGCGTAGGCAATAACTTTCTCGCGTTGCATTAACACGCAACCGAGTCCATGAATAGACGCATCGCAGTAAACCACAAAGTCGTCAGTACCGTCGGGCAATGAGAGAATAGGAGCGCTACAGAGGTTATCCTTAAGCCTCTGAAAAGCAGATTCCTGTGCTGCATTCCACTTGTAGGCGACGCCTTTCTGAGTGAGTGTTGTGAGAGGTTGTGCAATCTTTGAGAATCCCTGAGTGAATCTGCGGTAGTAGCCTGCTAAACCCAAGAATTGACGAACTTCAGTGGGGGTCTTAGGTGTAGGCCAGTTCTTTATCGATTCGATCTTAGCTGGGTCGACGTGGATTCCGTTCTCATTAACTACATGGCCGAGGAAATGGACTTCTCGAAGCCAGAAGTCACATTTAGAGAATTTGGCGTACAGTTGCTCGTTGCGAAGGAGTTCGAGGATAAGGCGTAGGTGCTGTTCATGCTCTTCTTGACTTTTTGAATAAATCAAGATGTCGTCGATAAACACAATCACGAATTTGTCGAGGTAAGGCTTACATACGCGGTTCATAAGATCCATGAACACAGCCGGCGCATTGGTCATTCCAAAAGGCATAACGAGGAATTCATAGTGACCATAACGAGTCCTGAATGCAGTCTTGGAGATGTCTTCATTACGAACTCTCAGCTGATGATAGCCTGATCGCAGGTCAATCTTTGAATAGTAGCTCGATCCTTGCAACTGATCGAATAGGTCGTCGATGCGCGGGAGGGGGTAACGATTCTTGATGGTAACCTTGTTCAGCTCACGATAGTCGATGCACATTCGGAATGTGCCATCCTTCTTCTTGACAAAGAGCACTGGGGCTCCCCAGGGTGATGAGCTAGGACGGATAAATCCTTTATCCAAAAGTTCTTGTAGTTGCGTAGAGAGTTCCTTCAGTTCTGCAGGGGCTAGACGGTACGGTGCACGAGCTATGGGTGCTGCTCCAGGAGCTAGCTCGATTTGAAATTCGACCTGACGATGGGGAGGGAGTCCAGGTAGTTCCTCAGGAAACACCTCGGGATAGTCGCGTACTACAGGAAAATCTTCAATCCTCTTTTCCTTTTCGCGAGTATTGGTGACGAGTGCTAAGATAGCGGTGTGCCCTTTCTGCAAACACTTCTGGGCTTTTAGAAGCGAGATAATGCCTGTGACTTCTCCACCTTTGTTGCCTTTGACGATGAGGGGTTGACCAGAATGGCGAGGTATGCGAACTGCTTTCTCTTGACAGAGGATCTCAGCACGATGTTTGGATAACCAGTCCATACCAATAACAACGTCGAAGCTTCCAAGTTTGACAGGGAAAAGATCGATACTAAACGTATGGCCAGACAATTCTAGGGTGCAGTCGTGGATCACATGCGTGGCCTCGATGTTCTTGCCATTAGCTATCTCGACGGTATGCTTAGAACTTAATAATGCGGGCGAATGCTTAAGTTTCTTACTAATGCGAAGGGATACATAACTGGCATCGGCACCGGAATCAAATAACACAGAAACATAATGATCATCAAGTAGGAACTTACCCGCCACGACGTTGGGATCGTTCCTAGCCTCTCCAGCTCCAATCACGAAAGCTCTGCCCCTTGCATTTCCAGCATTGTTGTTTTGCTCATTGTTCCCAGCTCCCTGATTGTTGCGATTCTGATTCAGTTCAGGGCAATCCTTTCGCATGTGTCCTGTTGCCCCGCATTTAAAACATGCTCTGTTGTTTCCCTGCTGCTGTTGCTGTTGGGGTTGTTGCTGATTTTGCCTTGCCGGGAACTGACTTCTACAATCCTTGGCTTCGTGCCCCATCTTGTGGCATCGCTGACACTGACCCTTGTTACATGCCCCATTGTGGTGCCTGTTACACTTGTTGCACTTAGGGTAGTTTCCCCGGTAGCCACCCTGTTGCTGAGCGCCTTTGTTGTTGTCAGTTTTCCTTTGCTGAGCTGGGGCTTGAGTAGGGTTAGCATCCTTGCCCTGATTTCCATCCCACTTTCGTTTGCCATCACTAGAACTTCCTTCCGCAGCACTGATCCTTTTGGGCAACCTGCCCTCTTCCACAGCCTGATCAGTGAGTTTGTGAGCAAGTCGAACGATCGGCTGAATGGTAGTGTGGTTGGCTGAAGTTACATGGCTTCGAATTTCTGGAGCCAGACCCTTGATGTACAGTTCGATCCTTCGGTACATGGGTCGAGACATGTTTGGACAAAGAGCAGCATAGTCGTTGGACAGCTTGGTGTAGGTCTCAATCTCCGACCCAACCATCTTGAGTTCATAGTACTCATTCTCAAGCTTGTGGATGTCATCCCTGTGACAGTACTCTTCCTTGATCATATCCTTGAAATCTTCCCACGCAGTAGCGTTAGCAGTCTCTAGACCAAGCATTTGAATTTGCACTTTCCACCATGAAAGTGCGCTTCCCTCTAGAGTACCAGTAGCAAACTTCACCCAATTAGCAGTTGGGCATTCACAGACAGCAAAAACAGCTTCGACCTTCTCAATCCAGTGCAGAAGGCCTATGGCACCCTCCGTGCCATTGAAAGGAAGAGGCTTGCAATCCATAAAGGTCTTGAAGGTACAAACACGTGGTTGCACAGGTGCAGGCTGACCTATCGGGTGAGCTGCGAAAGCTGCGGCCACGGTGTTGAGCAGGCTAGTGAACTGAGCCGGGGTCATGTTGACGTTTCCTCGTCCGCGTCCACTCATTGTCTTCATAACCAGAAAACATAGTATGAGTGCGTGATAGCGAGAATAAGATAGAAGAGAGAAGATGTATCTATCTAATCAGGCAACTAGTACGTATAGTAAAGCAGAAAGCATAAGACAAGTAAGCAAGTAACTATGGGTCCGAGCTATGAGGTCAGATAAGCCGAGCCTTGTACTTGGAGTGTAGTGTCGTCACGAGTCACGGGTTATAGTCTGGTTTTTTTTTTTTCTCAAAAAGATTTTTCCCCTTTTTAAAACCAAGTTCACTATAACCAATGGCTCTGATACCAATCTGTCACACCCCCAAAATCCACCTGCGGATAACACCCGCTTCGAGGGCGTGACTGACCAGGATCCAGCCACCAATTATACTGAATAACTAAGTTGATAACAAAAGCAATACTTACTAACCATACGATTAGCCGGTGTTAAGTTTAAAGTTCAAAGTCTTAAGTTCAGAGTAAAATGTAGCGGAAGCATAATTAACAGTTTTAAACATTGTTCAAAAGGTAGACATGATAAATGCCCAACACACGGGCCGACGACCACTACACATCCCAAGCAGCTGCTCCAGTCACTGGCCACCTGCAAAGCATGCAGTAAGGGGTCAACAATAATGCTGAGTGAGTTCACTAGTTGTCCAGTTTTAATTACCAAAAACTTGTTTCACCAGTTAATTTATCCGTTTATACATGCCATGGGGAGCTACCCCAAAAGTTTAGCGACTAAACTGTTTTTCCAATACCGAACACTAGGTAACCGTTTGCGTTTCCGCAGGATGCCCCGATGTCAATGTTCTATCATCATTGACGGATGCCTGAGTACATTAGTTCACGACCGATCCCATACCATGGCACGGTGTGAGGCTGGTAAAACCTAAATAGCGCTATCAACTAATAACCCGTTCGCCTGGCACCGGCGACTAATCGGTATTATGTAGTAGGGACTTGAGTGATAGAGTTGCGTTTAGTGCCGTTAGTTGCAATCCGTATAAACAGTAATTAACTAAAAAGGTTTCCCAATACAAGGGAAGATAAAGTAAGTTTGTTTCCCAATAACTAGGGAAGGAGTGTAGACGGTATCCCCTTTACAAGGGGATAGGGTTGTTTTAGTCTCGTGTCCCAAACCACCGGGACGCATGCTTTTAAGTTGTGAACTCACCTTGGGTTGCTCGGTATGATACGTTACTTGGTTAAGTATGTTGGTCACCACGTCCTAACATGGTTACCAAATATGGGTCAAGTCGGGTACAAGTAAACACGTATAGCATGCACGTATACAAACAGTTAACAGGCAGAACTACAAACAGTAACATATGTACATACAGTAGCAGATCAGAATGAAGTCCAGTCAATAGGAGGCCCAACAGTTGAAGCCCAAAACAACAAGACAAACAGTCAAGGCCCAATAACATAAAACAGCCCAGTCGAAACTAAGGTGGTTGCGACTCGCAACCGAGGTTGCGACTCGCAACTGCGGTCTCGGTCCGTCATGTTTTGGTTACGACTCGTAACCGGAGATTGCGACTTAGCAGGTGTGGTTGCGACTCGCAACCAGGTTTGATGCATGCTGATTGCGACTCGCAACTGGGAGGTTTCGACTGGTCACGCGTGGTTTCGAGTAGCAACCAAAGGTTGCGACTCGCAACCGTGATAACTTGCATGGCAATCCCTTCTAGAACCTGCAGACTTGTACTATCCAATGAAATTGCATTTTCATGTAAATGTTGTACCATTTCCACTAAAACATGTTTGTTTGTCTGATCATTAGCCAAAACAGATCAATTATACACATTTCAAAATATTTCAAAGGCATTCAAATTGTTCTTCATGTTCATCATCATTTTACATAACATTCAAGCAATAAACTGAAAATCATTCAAACAAAGACATATTACTAAAACCCAAAACCGTGCACTTAAAACCTCATAATCAAGCCCTTGATATAATTATTCAAGCAATTTGCACGTATCCGAAACATACATTTATAATGACCACAATCCATCTAAACTTTCTAACAAACCGAGATACACACAAACATCTTTTTAATCATCAACATTAACAAGCACAAACCAATAAGGATCATATAAAAGCCCAAACACTAACCGGTTACCCATTTAACACATTTTGATCCACACACACATGTCAAACAAACATCATCCATACACAAGAATCATAGTAACACATAACATATATTTGTCCTAGTGACCTTATTAACACATGAACATCTAGAAAGAGCTAAAACCACTAACCGGTTATAGATTCAAGATGTGCGGGTATGATGGATCGATGAATGAGCTTCCGGTTGGCGGTTCCGAGCTAAAGCCGAGTATGTTCTTGATGTTGGTTGAACCCGAGAAGAGGGAGAAGGATGAGAAGAGTGGTCTTGGTTGCTAGAACTTTAGGGTTTTGTGTGAGAGATGAGAGTGTGAGAAGGGAGTGTGTAAAATGGCTAAGGGAGGTGGGGTCGGGTTTATATAGTGTTGCGAGTTGGGCTAAGGGTTTCCGGGTTGGGTTCTCGGTTACAAGGCCCAAACGGCCCAAGTCACTTGTTCACTCGAGACCATTCTGGGTCTCGAGTCGGGTCGAGGTTTCGGTTTACATATATAACACTTATACATATATATATACATACACATAAGCAAATCGGCATATAACACATAATAACAAATAGTTTTTCATACATTTTTACTGTTAGTCGATTACGTACACGTTTGTTACATCAAAAGGTTATCCGGAAAGATCCGAGGTGTCACATTTGTTTACATTCTTTGTAACACCAAAATGGAGGCATATCGTCGAGATAGGAGTGATTTCCTTACCTTGACAATTAGCTCAACCCCTTCTTTTCATAAAACGACCTAGGTGATCGTTACCAAAACATTACCTCAAAAAGTTCTATTATGCAAATCCGAAAATGTTTTATACCTAAGTCAATTATCATTTATCGAAATACCTACCTATATTAAATTCAAAATTTCATTGTTTTATCAAGCATATTTCTTATCCTACAACCTACTTTCATTTACTCATATACACGAGATTCTTAAACATATCTTAAACGTTTTACTATACAAATTTCCAAACCTTACAAAATGCTACCTATCAATTTAATCGGTCCAATGAAACTCTTGCCCATGAACTTCATCTTCGACTTAATCACTAAAATATGCTCACATTATATCGTCATTCTAGAGACTTCCATTCTTAATTGAAACCAAACCAACCTTTCTCAATTACATATAGGATCTTATAAATATTATAACATCGTTTTACCTAAGACTATTTTCAACAACAACAAATCATTTGATAAATTTTTTTTTTAGGATTGACGTTTTCACACGAAACTCCAAAATTCAAAATTTCTTGTTTGGGTGCAAATGAAGCGAACTTATTATTTTCAAAAACTTTTCTACACCGCTTAAGTCATCATTTAAATCTCAAAACACGTGGGCAAAAAGACTTCATGGGGACCGATAACCTTCAACATACGTAAACTCTTTTAAAACAAAAGTAGCATTTCCATTCATTACAAAATACATTATGCTTAACCAGTGAGTACTTTATATCCTCTTACATATGAAAACTATATCCTACCTTTCAAACCAAACTCAATTTAATTTTGATTCGATAAACTCAATGTTTCGTTTAAGCAACTATACGTGCATATCATCATAAACGTTTTAGTCGTTGCATCGCGAAAATTTCAATTATATCATTCGTATTTACAAGCTCAACCTTTCGAGCACTTTTACATGCTTAACTTTGTTATGTGTCAATAAATACTATATACGCAAGCATTAGTATTCGTACTCACACTCACGCTCATATTCATAACAATACATTTTGTGCTCATACTTATAATCGTATTAATACTTATACTCATGCGTTTTATGCTTATACTTATATTTATACGTTTCATGCTTATACGTATACTCATACCACTCATACGTTTATGTTTATACTCATACTTACTTGCGTATTCATACTTAAACTTATATTTATGTTCATACCTTCATTCATACTCATGATTCATACATTCGTACCCGTACGTGAGCGTAATCCGAGGGATTCACTTACGTGGGTCCCATACATACTTATGCATGGACTTGCTTATTTACTATATTCTTATACATACACATTCTTACATTTTCTTTAAATTATGTATACCTTGATTCATACACAACTATTACACGCTATGTGGATCATGCGACGATCAAAATAATCGTGGGTGCGCACGGGATTATAGTGATAGGCGTGTGAAAACCATAGAGTGTACTATTGTGTATGGTAAGACACGGAACGTAACATGACACCGAATACGAAACGGACGTAATGTGGTCAAAACATGGTGGATACGCCGCTGGTACTTCCTATACATAAGTGTTTTCACCATGTTACCAAACTTTCGTAAAACGTGCCAGGAGAAATTCAGTGTTTTGTAGACCTATTTAGACCTAATTCAAACTTTAAACAACTTACAAACGCATTATATCCGATTATCCACGATGAGACTTCATTCTTAACATCCTACTCCCGTCTATCCGGTACATATGCCATTCTTATACTCGCATTTGTGTATTAAAATCAATAGTTCACTTATATACACTCATTAATCTCCATTATTCTCTGTCTTTTACACGAACCTCGTTCGCAACCAAGTTTGTTTAAACGTTCAAATCTTAATCTACCTCCTTACTTTAAAATTACCTTCTATTATTTATCCATGTGCAAACACCCGTAGTTGGTCGTTACCTCCAAAACCATTTTATACCAAACTTTCCCTCTTAAATACGACAAATTTTTAATACATCTCCAATTTGATTTATTCAAAACTATTTAACCCATTTTGCCTATGCACGTTCAAGTCTCAAGTTTAAATAATCACCTCTTGCCAAAACTCTTTCAAGTCTTCCTTTTGGATAAATTTCGGGACCAAATTTACTAAAGAAGGGGAGACTGTAACATCCGTCAAAATGGATTCCCGAGATCCGACCCGTTTAAAAAAAAAGTATCCGAATCGTTAGTAAACCAGATCCTACATAAATAAATAAAATAATGGGATTTTTTTTCTTTCTTCTCAATTTTATTTAATATCGTATTTAATTAAGTTACCATAGTTTAGGGTCTATAATCATTCAAACTAAACCAAATGGTTTATTTTGTGAGTTGACTTAAACATAAGGGTATAGAATGAAAATATTCAATTAATTCAAATCACTTTTGATTGCATTCACATCGTTGTTGCCATCTTCTTGTGATTGAAGATTCCATTTTTCAAGAACCACTCACATATATCTAGACTTTAATTTTGGCCACTTTCTTTGATTTTTAAATATAAGACTTCATGTCAAATATGAGTTTAAAGACTTTGCCGCTCAAATCAATTGTCAACAACCTGTTAACTTTCCTCTTGCGATTATATATCATCATCCCATAACCCACTCTCGACACCCTCATACATTCTCAACACCTTTTCGTGTCATTCACACACTCGCCGAAACTCGAAGACTTCGTCGGAAACAAGCCGAGGGCAACGTATCTACTGTTCGTCGTGTTGAATGATACAACCATGCCACCTTCAACGACCACCACGGTCGGCCAATTCGCCAGTGCCGCACCGTGACTGCTGCAACTTCATCTTCATCACGAGCATCAGTCTCCATACTACCAGTGGCTATCAGGTTGTCCCCATATTTCATGGCTGTCACTTAGTTCGATCCCTTACCTCTACTTCTCGCCTATCGTCCGGTCTGTTCACAGCCACCATTTCGATTCGGTATATTATTATTTTTTTTCCTTTGTTAATACCCTGTTAGAACATATAATCCTATTTTAGTAATAATTTGATTCAATGTAAAGAATATGACAGTAGATTATTAACTAAAAATCAACATATCTTAGTAATAAACCATAAGTTTTGTGCATATGTAAAGAAAGAGTTCCATGGATTCTTTCAATATAGATATGATGACAACCTCCAACTCAAATAAAAAGATATATATATATATATATATATATATATATATATATATATATATATATATATATATATATATATATATATATAGAATTGCGCTAAAATAAGAACCACCTCGAGTTGTAAGAACCGCGAGAACTTTTTGATCCGGGCCTTGGTGGACCAAATTTTTTTTTTCAGAAACGTAGATGCATGTATAAAAACAACATTTGTAAAAAAAAATTCAAAAAAAAATGTCGTGGGTGTAGTTTTGAGCAACACAAGTTTGTGTTTACAGGACCCGTAAATTTTCCGACCAGATTTACGGGTCCCGTAAACACAAACTTGTGGCGCTCAAAACTACACACACGACATTTTTTTTTTGAATTTTTTTTTACAAATGGTGTTTATATACATGCATCTACGTCCATGAAAAAAAATTTGGTCCACCGCGCCCCCTACGGTGTAGTTCTCACGGTTCTTACAACTCGAGGTGGTTCTCATTTTAGCATTCCCCTTATATATATTAAACAAGGGAATTAATAACACAAAAACATGAATGGTTGATGGGTTAGTGTTGGAAAAGAAAAGGGGGAAACCGGGTTACTTCTTATCATGCGCATATTAATTTCTTTTTATTATTTCATAAAAGAACGTGTCTTTTTCCTTTATGCGGTATTGTTCAAACATGCAAATAGTAATTTTTATTACATATTTTTATCCAGTAAAGTCAAAACACATGGATCATATTTATGTTTTTATAAGCTACTAAACTATTTAGAATAGTTTAACTCTTTTCTGGTATTTGATTTAAATCAGATTATCTATATCTTCAATTATTAAATCATAGTTGGCATATATATAATTCTCTAAAAGACTTTTAACAACTATTATACAATTTATAAATCTAAATTTTTTTTATAAGAATTATGTTGTCATGACAACTTTTACGAATCCAATAAGAATGATTTAGTATAAACAGATGACAAACCATGTATATAATTGGGAGAAAATTTATGCATATCAGTGATCAAATTTATTTAAATAAGTAATTAGTAAATTATAATATGGTCTATTTTTTGTCTAAAAGTATAATAACTAACGAGTTATTCTAGTTCTTTTAACATTAAGGATAAAAATGTGATAAAATATCAAAATAATTAAATCATAAGTCATAACCATTAGGGATTATATTTATCTACAACTTTTAACGGGTTCGTTATGTGTTATTCTAAAAATCTAGGATAATCACTCTTGTTCGTTCTCTTGGATTCTTTCCCAATCTTACTTGTGCGTTACTTACAAGAATTCGCAACACAATCACTGTGAGTACACTCGACCATTTACCTTTTAAACCACTTTTGGGTTGTAACATGTTACCATACAAAATTACACTTACACACACATAAACATGCTTTATGAACTCAATCTGTTATATATGCTACTTGTTATGCTATATGATACATGCTTTATGCCATTACTATGTTATACCCTCGCTTAACAATTATAGCGCTATAGGAGTAGCACACCACCCGACGGGGGTTTGTTAAGTCAATATACTATACGGTCTTGTCACTTTTGTGGCGAGGGATGCTAAATACTAGTGGACACTTTGGGTTTATACGTAATGTATTGCATGCTAGTTACCTTGTATACAAATTGCCATGTGGATTCGAGTAAAATGCTTTATACTTATGCTATACTATTTAAACCTTGTGTACTCGCCTTTGCTTTTGCATTGAATTTTATTTTAACATGTTACAGGTTGATGATGATAATGCTATGAAATGAAGTAGCAATGATGCCTAGATACACATATAGACGTTTAGGTTTAAATGTTGTATAAATTTTGATTATGTTGTTATGTATTTCTTTTGAACTTGTTGTTATTTGAATTTCCTTGTATTGTTGATAATTTAGTTATGAAATGAAATCGGTTTATTAAATATTGACACAAATAGTGTTATTAAGTCTCTAGCAATCTTCACACTTCGTCTCATCCCGATGTTTCCGCCATTGGTTGGGGTGTGACAGATAGGTCCTCGCGGGGCGCGACCCAGACAAGCGGAGTCCGTCGTGGGCCGCGACAAGGTGGCACTTGGCGGCTCTTTAGGACGCCACGTGTCATCAACGTGTTGGGTCTAGTCGTTGAGTCAGCAAAGCTAGGGCCTACCCTAGTTCTCTTGTGGGCCGCGAGAGATATAGAAGCGGCCTTCGCGGGCCGTGATCCGCCCTGTTTTCCAGCCTATAAATGGAGTAGTCGAGCTCAGTTCACAAATCATTCAAAATTAATTTTCTCTCTCAAACTTCTGAATAGTAGAAATATACTCGAGTATTGTACCTACTAAAAAGCGAAGCTCTGCCTCATTGTAAGTATTATAACCCCCGGTTACGTATTAGTTACTCTGCCCGATTAATCTAGAGCTCCGTAACGCATGTCAAGGCTCTGCCAGACTTAGTCGTTGGAGTTCTCTCTCGGGGGAGGGTACAGCTAATGTAAATTTGGTTATCTTACTAACACGTGTGCATTGTTTAATTTAATAGATTATAAGTAGAAAGTTACTAGAAAGCAATAGTATTATCTAAAATAGCAATGTGAGTCATTCCCCTTTTGTAAACTATTTTTACAAAACCTCAATTGTTTTAAATTATAATTAACAGTGATTGAGTATTTGTGATTCTACAATTATTGTCAGTATGTTGGGGTTTTGTATACATAACTTGTTACTACACTGTGAGTAGTAACATGACCACAAGTCAGGATTAACAGTACCGTGGGTGGTAATTGAGTTGATGTAAAAAATGTAATTGCAGATGCCCTCAATACTGTAAAGATATAAAAAGCTTGTTTTGATTAAACTGGGATGCACTCGCCAGTATTTCTTGCTGATAAAACTTTTTAAAATGCGTGTCAGGTAACAAAATGTGAAAGCCAAATAGAAGCCAGCCGGAAAGCACTAAAGGCTTGGAAAAGTGGCTATAAAAGTTACCTAAACAAGAAACAAGTTTTATCTCAATAAATTAGGGTTTATCCCTATAAACATATTTGTAATGGAAACTTGGGTTTTTCCCATGTATTTATTATTTATAAAAGTATGGTGCTGATAAACTATTTCCTAGCTGCGGTCCTGATGTAAATTTCCGCTGCCAAATTAATAAACACCGATACCACTGATACTGTCCTCGCGGCCGCCCGCTCCCGGGATAGGGGTCGGGGGTTGCGACAAGCGAAATACATATTAAAAAGTTATCAATTAATACATCTAAGACACAATTCAACGAATAACAAATACATACAAGGCTTAATATATATTCAAGATAGAAGACTTGTACATGAGTCATTACAAAGACCGAAGTGTCTAACAAATCTAGGACGTTTGTAGGTTGTGATACAATTCAAGACAACCGCACGTGAGATCATAGTTACATACAGTTTACGGACGCAATTTTGTGAGTTCATGTCCCCTATTCATTTTAAATGCTTTTCAACTTTACAACAATCGGGGAAAATACATGTTCAGTAGTATGATAAGTCAAGGAATGAAACACCATAGATCATGTGCGAATAGGGTTATACAACTAATCACCATTAACCCAGTTTGGACCTAGGTACAAAGGGTTAGATCTAATGGGTTTTGGCGAGCCCCACTCTTGGTCGTGGACCCATTCAGAAGAGTGCATTTGTGTCCCAGTCGAGGATAGCCGACACAAAATCGTCTAGGTTTGGATTGCTTCCTATTTTGTCACACATATTAATGTTCTTGCAAAACATTAATGATCAACGATTTCATTGATGCTTTACATACTACATCTTTACATACTGGTTTTCATCTTATACAACTTACATTTTACAGATATATTTTATACAACTCACATTTTACAGATACATCTTATACAACTAAACTGCATGAACTCGCCAACTTTTGTTGATGTTTTCAACTTAACATGTATTTCAAGGAATTAGTGGACCATGTTGGGGATTTCAGACAAGAAAACAAGTATCAAGACTCCATGACATCTTTTGAAGGGTTTGCTTTTTATATACCACCTCTTGGCAGCAATATAGTGGCCAAAGCCTTAGTAGTTTTAAAACTTTCATTTTGATGCATGAAACAATGACAATTTATTTTCAGTTAATGGTTTGTAACCGATACACTTAACTTGTGTTGTGTTCTTCTGAAACAATTATGGCAATGGCATTGGAGCATGTTTTATTCATTTAGTATGTTCACTGTCACACCCCAACCGCATTAAAACAACAAACCGCGGCGGAAACGTCGGGGAGTGTTGTAACAGAATCATTGTTTCACAACACATGGAATTTAAAATTTTGGTTTCATTGATTTAAAATGTTTACATTGTCTAGGAATTTACAGAAACGTAACATGAATTAAACTGTCTTTCATAGTTTTAAGTCACTAAGGCCCAGGTTCGCCTAAGTGTGTCACGGACATCATTATGCAATAGCTTCTGAAACACATGTGAAAATAGGTACGTCAGCATAAAAATGCATGTGAGATACATAGGTTTTGTTGTTGTAGGATTCATGACTTGTAAGTTAAAAGAAGTGTTTAACAAAAAGGTAGTCATGAATCTTGTAAAATGTTTTCTTTATAAAATCCTATGATATTCGATATGAAAATCTGATGATATAAAAGAATAATGCATGGTTAAATAAATAACCAAGTAAAAATGATTTTGTATAAGAGATGTCGTTTGTAAACCAGTGTCTCGTGAAAATATGTCATTTGTATAAAATGGGTCATGTCTTTGTATAAATGTAGCATGTCTTTGTTTTGTCGAAGTGATTTAGATAACGCTACGTTATGTAATATCATAAAAACACTTATATATAGGAAGTACCAGCGGCGTATCCACCATGCTTTTATCATATTACACACGCCTCGTTATTTAAATCACTTACCAATTAACCACCAAAAATGTCTTGTCAAACCAATGTAAAAAGTCGTGTATAAACAATGTATCATGTCACAATATCAGGTACAATCCATGTCTCGTATAACCAATTGTCTTGTATGGTGAATAAAGAGTATTTACTCAAACCATATGTATAATGTCTTGTATATGTATAACCAAATGTCGTGTACAAAACAATATTTTTTAATAAACGAAAGTTTATGTCAAAAGTTATGTTCTGCAAAATCAATGCTTTATGGATACAAAATTTATGCAGTAATGTTTATCGGGTTCGGTCATTCCCCAGATGGATACTTTCAAACCAACTTAGGAAGCGGGAATGAGGTTAGCAAGCCTATGGTAAACCATACATGTCACACCCCGGCCACGTAAAACAACAAAACGTGGCGGAAACGTCGGGGAGTGTTGTAACAGAATCATTGTTTCACAACCATGGATTAAACAGTTTCGTTTTATTGAATTAAATGTATTACATTACATTGGAATTAGAAACAAAACATGAACAAATAGACTTTCATTGTTATTAAGTCACTAAGGCCTTGTCCATTCCTATGTGAGCATATACCAGTATCATCATCAAACATCATCAACTATTGTACCTGAAACACATGTGAAAATACGTCAGCATAAAATTGCCGGCGAGTACATAGGTTTTATATGAGTGTCAGATTCATGGCTCGTTTTACATGTTGCAATACTTATTTAAAAACCTTATTTTGAAAAGTATAGTATTGCGACATAATTAACCAACTCAAATCAAGTTGGTTATAATTGATAAAATCTCGTAGCCATGATTCTTAACTCGAAAACATTTGTTTTATTAAATCAAATTGTAAAACATCTCGTAGAAACTCGTTAATAAAACTCGTATGGTTTATATTATTCAGAAAACATCATTGTGTGACATCGTTTCAAAATCGTTTACCCAAGTGATCTAGATAACGCACGATATATAATGTGTTAAAAGCACTTATATATAGGAAGTATCAGCGGCGTATCCACCATGCTTTTAACACATTACACCCGCCCCGTTACCTAATCACTTCCCTAACCCAATGGTTCAAACAGTTACAAATGGTTCACATAAATCAAACGGTTATAAACGGTTCACATAACTCAAATGGTTACAAATGGTTCACATATATCAAATGGTTACAAATGGTTCACATAACTCAAATGGTTATAAATGGTTCACATATATCAAATGGTTACAAATGGTTCACATATATCAAATGGTTACAAATGGTTCACATACATCAAATGGTTACAAATGGTTCCAACAGTTCAAAATGTAAAACAATGGGCTAGCATGTTAAGTGAACATACATAGCAAAACATAATGAAATCATGTACTAATAGTGTACTAATGAACATAGCAAGTATATGATATGAAAACATGGAAAAAACGAAAGTAACAAGTAGGCACATGCGTTTCACCCCAAAACATATGAAAAACAGTAAAAGAGGGGCTATGTACTCACTTGACGATGCTTAGAAGTCTTGACTAACAACCAAGCAAAGCTAGAGGGATCACGGAAATCAAACGACACCTAATATAGGTAACTACATTAATAACCGGACCTAAATCGGAAGATCGGATAGTATGAGGTTTCGTAAACCAAATGAGTATTGGAACTCATATGATATGGTCTAACAAAGCCTACATACTAAAATGAAACCTAACCTAAGTGCTTACGACCCAATACGACTCGTTAAGATAGCTTACGCCACTTTTACGTGTCGTTCGCGCAAAACGCGCTTGGAACGCCTAACTAGTCTTATGACAAGTATTATATGCCTTAACATGTCTAATAATGTTACCTAATTAGTTTAGATGTCAAAATTTAGGTTACATATGCTTAAAATGAATTTATGTGTGAAAAGGCATTTTGGTCATTTACCTAAGGCATATAAACTACCTATCATACAACTACTTAAACGAAGTGACCATAAGGTATAACCTCGGAAGGTTATTCCCTATACAAATATGGTCACCTAATGTGTTTGGTCGGATCCTAATGATCGACCAAACGGGTCTAGTTCGAAAGTCTAAGCGGTTGTTTAGATCGCTTGACTTACGACTCTACATAAGCACTAATCTAAAAGTGACGAGCTAAACATGTTTAAAACATGTTTAACAAAGTTTGAAAACAAGTTAGATATCAAAACAAACGGTTTTGATACCCAAGAATAGTTTGGTTACAAATACGCTTAAATACGCATTTTGGCCGAAACTATGACTCGTCACTACACCTAATCAACGTGGTAATCAGTAGGTATAGTCACTTGGGACTATAACCATCGTGATTACGCTCACGTTGCGAAGTTCAAACGAACTTCGTGTTGACCATAAACTGGTCAATGCAGAAAGTCAAACACAGTTTGACTTTCGTGCTCGAAAAAGCGATAAAAGAACAAAAGAAGCTTACAAAGGGTCCAAGCTAGGAAGATCTTGATCCAAAACACTCAGGTATGAAGTTTTAGAACTTCAACTTAGAGTTATTCAGATCAAGTGTGCAGGAAATGGAATGAGGTGATGGGTATTTATAGTATTTGGTCCACCATTAAGATTGTTCCTCGATTCCTGAGCTTTGATCATGGCCTTGCACTTGCACCCACTGATTTATGAAACCATGGGAACCCCAAAACCAGCCCATGGGAACCTTAAAATCATTTACAAAACCAAGGAGCAGCTGGGTTTTAATAAAAATGGTTTCTGCTGATCTGCTTGTGGCTTACGGACCGTATAGGTCCCCATACGGACCGTATGGTTCTTGTTTGCTGGCAGTAAGTTCACGCAATTGGCAGAACAGGCCCCTATTTATCCAAACTTGATTTTCATGCTTTTTTGACACGTTTAAGCCTCATTAACCTCATTTCAAGGCTCTAAAATGAAGTCAAAGTATAGGGAACTTGAAATGTGCTCAAAAATATCTCGGATGTCGGTTCGTTTGGTCGTACGATTGCGTTGTTTGGTTAATTACGACGAAACACGAACAGACGCGAAAAAGGGTCCAAATTACGCGACGAATGGAACTTTATCATGCCAATCACTAAGATAAAATATTTTAATGATTACATAAATTTTTGGATGTCCGGATATATTCAGAACGTAAGATATGTGTGAAAATGCAAACTTATGCACTTTTTGGCGCTTTTAGTCCCCATTGATCAAGAAAGTTTATTTTTGCGCACCAAACACCTCAAAGCCTATTTCTAAGCTACGTAAAGGATATTTAGGGCATATTTAACTTATGATCAAGTCCGGAATGTTCGTTACAGTACAAATCGGCATACTTTCGCAGCTTGTCGAAATTAGTCCCTGTAAGCGAATAAACTTGATTTCGCCACACCAAACCCTCCAAAACTCATAATATAAGTTATGTAAAGGATATTTAAGGTATGTTAAGCCTATGTCACTATTCCGAAGTGTTTGTTGCATTAAACTGGTTATATTTACGCATCAGATCGCGAATAACCTTCCAGAAAGCGATTTAAAGCTCGAAATCGAACAAGAACTGATATGTGCAAACGATGCACATATTTTTACAAATCCCAAGTATGAAACACAATATTTCATTAATTTGGTATTTGTTTGATGGTCGTTGTGGCACATGTTTCACAATACATACTACCGATCGGCGGGATAAATGATAATGAATGAAGCTAGTCTCGTTTTACGTACCAAAATGTCATAATCAATGTGAACATGTCAGGTAAAATGTCTTTGTAAACCATGTACTAAGTAGAGTGTTCATGAAATCGAGGTGTGTAAGTCCCGAAAATACGGATCAAACAACGATATCAAACGATCACCAAGGATGGGCGGAATCCAAACTTGATGATGATCAAGAAATCAAGAACACAAAGTGAAGATTTGAAGATTGGAATGATTCAATAGCTTAAAGTTGCATACAATTAGTATTGTCTAATACAACTTTCAAAAACCAAGGAACCAACCAAAACCCCTAATTTCCATTAACTATTTATAGGGAGGGTTTCCCCCTAAACCCTAGGCCCATAATCCCTAAGCCCACTCTAATACCCCTTCTAGAAACTAGATCCATTAGCCTATAAACCTACTAATCTATAAACCTATAGGGCCTAACAATCTCCCCCTAGGTTTACTGGATTAGTTGTTGAATCCGTTTGGAGGACCACCAGGCAACAGAGCCGGATTAGCAAACAGACGATTCTTGATTACGTTCTTGAGCTTCTTTTCCAGCTTATCTTTCACCAGATGTCAGCATACCCGCATCACTTTGTAGTTGTTCGATCGCCTGATCTTTGCTTGATATTTGAGCTTGCAAAGATGAGATCTGAACTTCTTTCAGGGCAGCGTCGTGTTCCAACACAATCACTCTTCTTTGCATCTTCGCTATATCAACAGCCGTGTCATCATCACTATCTCTTTCTTCAACAAATTTCATCTTGCTGGCGGCGAAACGCATGGCTGCTTCATCATGCTCAGAGAAATCGGCACCACTGGAACTTCCTACATTGAACCTGATGCTGCTTGAGCTTTCTGGTTGCAAATGAGTTGTTTCAGGCAGATCGAGATCGAAATCGACTTTTGAATCAAAATCGAGATCTTGGGTGCTTGTTTCTTGAGTAGCAGCAGTGACTTGTGGATCGGTGGGCATAGTAGGCTATGATTCTGAGCTTGGGCCAGTAGAATGAAAATCAGGAGCAGTTTCGGTTCTTCGTTTCTTATTGGATGCTTCTTCAGCATCATCTGTCAAATAATCTTCAATTTCAGGAATAGATACGGAAGGAGGGTTTCCGACACTATCCTTCAAGAACTCAATCAGGGCTTGTAGAAGTTTTGCAGTCATTAGCGTTGATTCTCGAACGGGTTCCTCAACATTCTCAGAGACAAACACTTCCACATCATTGTCGGCGTCAGATTCTTCTTCGTCTGAATCCAGAACTTTTGTTTCTATCTCCGTTTTCTCATCAGCAAGTGTCTGTTGTACGTCATATTCTTCGACAGCTATGCATTCAAAGGCTTTGGTTTGAAAAGTATAAGAACCTACACACCTCGTAATTCAAATAAGTGATTCGAGAAGATGATGAGAGGTTCTGAAATGATTAGGAGATGAGATTAGTCCGAATATGCGACTCGTATGAGAAATGTTTGACAATTTATAGAGTTTCGGATTGGGCCTGAGATCAAACAGCCAAGCCCTAACTTGGAACAATGATCCGAATTACAGTCGAGAGCAGTGGGCTGGATGTGATTCGTTTTATCTGAGACAATGGGCCCCAATCCGAAACAGTGGGCCAGATTATTACTTTAATGTTTTGCATTTTCAGGACAGAAAACATCTTTCTCGAAATCAACGATCCAACCAACCGAGCAACCTTTTTTTTTTAGCAAAGAGATAATCAAAACAAAACAAATTAATAATAGAAAACTAATGGAAGAGTAATATCGGGAGAACCTGCCATGGGATCAAAATCGTTCTCGAACAGATTAAAGGACACTTTTAAGCTCTTTGTTTACTTAGGCTGGTCCACGCAATTGTTGATATGTTTGTCCTCTTAAATCCACCGCTCAAACTTCAACTTTTGCTTTGTGATACGCTTTAGGTAATTTTATACTGTGACATCTGTGTATCCCATTCCAAGGCATACCCCCGCGATCAAGGTAAGCACAACGGTTCATCGTAGCAGGTGAGTATACTGAGATCATCCTTTTATTCTATTTTTGTATTTTTCAATGCCAGACTTCCTGGTGAACAGGTCAGTACTTCCGTACAGCAGAGAGACCAAGGAAGATCCGACAAGAGCCCTTTTATTCTATTTTTGTTTTTATATATTTTTTTATTTTACAGCGCCAGACTTCCTGGTGAACAGGTCAGTACTTCCGTACAGCAGAGAGACCAAGGAAGATCTGACGAGGGCTCTTTTAGCAAGATATTCTGACTGTGCCCAGGTCTGCATATAATCTGGATGCAACAGAGGGACAGTCTGGATGATATATCAGTATAAAGACCCGAAACTTCAGATGTTGGCTATCTATCAACGCAGGATTTAAGACCATGAAATCATACACCGTTGGTCTGTTACCCACGAGATGTCCAGTCCATTATGTTTGTATCACTTTGCTTCTTTTGCTTTTCGAGCGGCAGACCTATCAACACATCGCAGTGGATCCTAGCCTGTTCAGCATTGAAACCTTATGTCACACCCCTAGTTTCCACGTGTCACCGGTGGGCCCGGTGGGGGATTACGTGACGCAGTTGATATCATCATATGTCAACAACACAAATTTATAATGCACAGCGGAAGCAAATGAATATAGATTTATTTTAACTATTAATTGTAATATCAAGTATCACAACCAGTCAAAATAGATCCACAGGCGGATCGAAATAAAAAGAAAAACATTGTTCAACAGATTACGCATCCCAACAGCTTGCGAGACTCTAAGATGCTCAGGAGAAACCAGCCTATTACGTATAGCACCTGCACTTAATCTTTTTGGGGAAAATACGTCAGTTTGCACTGGTAAATACAATTTAACCGACTCATTTTGAAAACATTTGAAAATTTGGTTTTAAATGCACAAGGCACAAAACATTTTTATAACTTGGGAATAATTAAACAGAGTTAAACTTGTAAAAGATTTACATGTTTGTTGACCGTTCGGTCGCCCGAGTCGTGTCGGGTTTAAGGTTAAATGACACACCACATGGTATAAGTCCGTGGCGGGAAGCCAACGTTAATACCTTAAAATAATAGACAAAATATCGGGTGTACGCCTACACCCGGCAGTCGAGGTCGTGGCCAAAAATGATGCCAAGGATATCCGGGACATGGTCATTAAGCTCCCAAAGGCACAAGAAACAAACAACACTAAATTTTTAAACGGGTCTCATTGGTAATACCCAACTACTAATGAGATGGAACCAACCGCCCGACCAAGCGGTATATTATATACCGTATCCCAAGCCCGTATAGGGAAAATAAGTTAAAAGTATTTACCTGAGCAAGTATAACCACAATTTCAAAAATGCACGTGTCTTTTACTGGGCTCCTATTCTGGAACGAAGGTTATAATAACCTATTAGAATCCTAACGGGTCTTTTAATATAGCCTAAGCTTAGACCGGTTAGTTTCATAGAGTAAATATGGTTTAATCGCGAGGAGTGCGAAAACCGGAAAGGAATATGATTTAGACCCTACAAGCTTGGATACTTGTATTATATGGATAAACTAAATATATTCTGAATTTTGAGACTTAGATGATATGGTTTGACCCGTTTCGGCTAACATGCGTGAACTAGTCACATAAGCCGATCCGAACGCGAGAAGTGCGTAACGAGTAACCATATAGGTCATATGCAAGTTTCCTGAGATTATATGCACCAAATATGTTGTAATATCAGAATGGTATACCCAAATATGCCCCAAATGTCTTTATACACCAATTACGCCTCATAAGGGCATTTTAGTAATTTTACATAGGCTAAAAAGGGTAAAATGGGGAAATCTGAGTTTCTAACCTTAGGCTACTGATAAAATGTATATTTTTATAAAATATATCAGTAGGCATTAGACCTTTTACATAAAATCTTAATTTGACATGTACTATGTCGTAAAAATGCCTAAAAAGGCGATTTGGAGCCATTTCCGGGTTTTTATAGAAAAGCTGATATTTTTATATTTCCAGAAGGCTCAAAACATTATATTTAATATAACAAATCAGTAGAAATTGGTTTGAGGTCAAAAGGATTAGTAAAACTCATTTTATGGCTAAAAAGGGTATAACCGGCATAAGCCGAAAAATTCTTAGAAAACTAGGTTACGCTCAGCCTAAAAATAAATAAAAATCTTCAAAAATTCTAAAATATTATTTTATGACAGAGGGTATAAGATTTGGCATAAAAATTTGGGTTTTAATAGGCAATACGTAATTTACGCTAATTAACTAGTAAAGAAGCTCTTAATTACGCTAATGGGCATAACCAATGTTTTCAGAACCGGACCGGATGTCGACCCGGTCACCTTACGGGGTCAAAGGTCGGACCGGTTCGACCGGATTTAAGAACCGGAAAGCATTATAAATAACATATCCTATCTCGTATCCTATCTCGCTCCTTCAAGTGAGTTAAAAAAACACTCTAAAACCGGCATTGGTATAATCTTGTTTAGCTACACATATTTTTTATATCTAATTATTTATACCTAATAGTAATATGTTTTAAAAAGAGAAAAAAAATACAAGAAAATCCATAAGGCAAAAACATACTCCAACATGTGGGCCATGCAAAACAAAATTATCAGTACAATTTAGGCAATTTAGTAATTTACTCCATCTCCTCCTGTATATCCATCCTGTCACGCAACCATGGACAGAAGGACTGATGAATTATCAACATATCTTTCTCTCTCTCCTATCTCTCTCTAAAAATGGACAGAAGTTTCCAAACGTTCTTCTTACCGGAAAATATCATCGGTGACCGTAATTTTCCACCGGACACAACTTCCAGTCCCGATGCTCACGGCCGTAACGAAACCGTTGATAATTTCTTCAAACTCGCGGCTATAGCAGGTTGTTCTATCAGATCTAGGTATTTTCTCTCTCATCTTCAATTCTCTCATTAGAAGATGTATTGGATGATTGGATGAAGAAGGGCTAATGAAGAAGCTGTGTGTACAAAAGCTTTGACCGGTCCGACCACAACCTCTGACCCGCCGGCCCGACCGCCCGGCTACCGGCCCGACCACCGGCCCAATGTTGAAACGGCTCAAACAAGCGAACCGGCCCGTTCTAGACTCCGGGTCCCGGCCGGACCGGTCCGACCGGCCGGCCCGGTCCGGGTTTGAAAACATTGGGCATAACTCATGATCTAGACCTCAAATTGATACCAAATTTTGGGGACAACTTTATATTACAGAAACTAAGGTGTCTACCCTTTTACATTTTCAAAAATTATGATTTTTGGACATTCGGGCATAATGGTCAACATATGGGCGTTTAGCGGAAACATGCATACGAACTAGATGTCTAATGAACCACATTGTATAATCACAGGAGGATATACTAACATGTTAATAGGTTCAAAAGAAACTCTAAGGCAGATTTAAACTTGACTAAAACGGGTCAGAACTGAAAGTCAAAGCGAAAGTCAAACTATGCGACTTTCGGTTCCGAACCGGGTCTAAACAGAAAATTGTCGAGTTGAACATGTTGGAACATGTTCTTATACTTATTACCAAGTTATATAAAATTTTAAACAGGTTACATACAACCTACATTGCTATTTATGCGTTAATTCAAAGATAAGCATTCTGTTGACTTTTTCTAATTAGCTTTGACTCGACAATTAGTATGTTTAGAGTGGGAATCTGGAAATACTCTTTTAAGGGTTTGTTACCCACTTAATTACCTTCCTAAAGGTACTTTTAATTTGTGATTAGACAAAGCACATTATGCTTAATCACGAAGTCAAACCTTAATTACGACGGTTTGACTTTTGCTTAATTAACTAAGCTAGAAAGGATTAGAGAGGGTTAAGGACACTTACAAGAGTCCTAAGTTGATTATAGAGCCTAAGAAAATGAGTTGGTGACCAGAGGAGCTCCAGAAAACTTGTAGCCAAAGTTCCAAATGAGTATGATCAAATGATCAAGCTTGTGTTCTTATTTATAGTGAACTAGATGCCTCAAGATCATGCCAAGCAAACTCTAGGATGTTTATAAGATCATCCCAGGTGTCTCTAAGGGTCTATATACTGCCTAGGAAGCCCATAGAATTCAAATTTTACGTTTTAAGTCGGTTACATGCTTTGGACAGGCAGCTGTCCAAAATAAACTGCCAGCGACGGTCTTACGGACCGTAAGCTTCGGGCCTTACGGTCCGTAAGGACCCATGCGGACCTGATCCTTAAGCGCCCTGCTTACGGACCGTAAGCGATGAGCCTTGCGGTCCGTAAGCGATGGTCAGAAGACAAAAACTTTTCAAACTTTAAAGTCTTGACCATGCAATTTACTAAAACCGAAACATGCTTTGATTTTTCAGGTGTGGGACCATCTGATCAGCCCTTGCATGAAGAGAAGGCTCTTACATGTCTCCCATTTCCATCAATTCATTTGGGAAGGTTTTAATTTGACGGAGATTCCAATTTGGGTCATGAATTCTTTTATAGAACTTTGGCTAATATACAACTATTATTAACCATGAGGATTTTATTAAATTTAGGAGTAGTAACAACCTTTTCTTCCATAGTCCTTTGTAATGACGAATTTTATTTATCGAGAATAACCGGTTATTGTAAGAGATGATCATAAACTGATTTAAGGATCTTGGGATTTATAAAATGTCGGGTTGCTCAGAGGTGATTTAATAACATGTCGCCCTTGGGTCGTTCAGCGGTAATTAAAATACATGACGCCCTTTTTAAATAAATCCTACCACATATCTCTTTTATTAAACCCGGTTTCTCTGACACGTCTGTCACAGAGGACACGTGTCTTTATTTAATTGGACAGGAATTTTCGAGGTGTCACATCCTCACCCCCTTAAAAGAAATCTCGACCTCGAGATTTTATTGAAATAACTGAGGGTATTTCTCCTTCATCGTGGATTCTAACTCCCACGTATAATCGGGACCTCTACGGCCCTCCCATTTGACCTTGACAATGGGCACGTGCTTCCTTCGAAGCTTCTTTACCTGCCGATCCTCAATCGACACAGGTTTTTCTATAAACTTCAAATTTTCATCAATGTGCACATCTGTATGCGGGATGACTAGCGATTCATCCGCCAGACATTTCTTCAGATTGCAAATGTGGAACACATTGTGAATACCACTAAGTTCTTCTGGTAAGTTCAACTTATAAGCCACTGATCCTACACATTCGATGATCTCGAATGGTCCAATGTATCTTGGGCTTAACTTACCTTTCTTGCCAAATCTCATTACTCCTTTCCAAGGAGACACTTTGAGCAAAACTTTATCGCCAACCTCAAACTTGAGGGACTTCCGCTTACCATCGGCATAGCTTTTCTGCCTATCACGGGCAGCTTTCAGGTGTTCAGTGATTTGGACAACTTTGTCGGTCGTCTCTAGGACTAGCTCAGGTCCTGATACTTGAACATCTCCGACCTCGGCCCAGCAAATGGGCGTTCTGCATTTCCTACCATATAGGGCCTCAAAAGGTGCAGCCTTAATGCTGGAATGGTAGCTATTATTGTATGAGAACTCGATTAGAGGAAGGTGTCTATCCCAACTTCCTCCTAGGTCTATCACACATGCTCGAAGCATGTCCTCTAGGGTTTGAATAGTACGCTCACTTTGCCCATCCGTCTGAGGATGATAGGCTGTACTAAAATTTAACTGCGACCCTAAAGACTTTTGGAAACTCTTCCAGAAGTGAGATGTATATCTGGTATCTCGATCAGAGATGATGGATACCGGTACGCCATGCAGAGCTACTATCTTATCCATGTATAGTTGGGCTAACATGTCAGAACTGAAAGTTTCTCTAATGGGTAAGAAATGAGCTGACTTAGTCAGTCGATCCACTATCACCCAAATGGTGTCATTTCCCTTTGGCGTTTTGGGCAACTTGGTAATAAAGTCCATCGTTACCATTTCCCATTTCCAGGTGGGAATCTCAGGTTGTTGCAGCAGACCTGACGGTTTCTGATGCTCAGCTTTAACTTGAGCGCATGTCAGACATTTAGCCACATGGGTGGCTATAGACTTTTTCAAGCCTATCCACCAATAGTTTGCCTTTACATCCTGATACATCTTGTCCGCTCCAGGATGGACGGAATATTTGGAACTGTGGGCTTCCTTTAGGATGACGTCGCGAAGACCTCCATAAGTAGGAACCCATATTCTTCCATTCAATCTCAAGATTCCGTCTTTTCCATAGGATAACTGTTCCTCAGTTACTCCTAGGTTCTCCTTTGGGTAATTAGCTTCTAGCACTGCTTCCTTCTGTGCAGCTAGCAGCCTTTCATGCAGACTATTCCTGACTTCAATACTTTTGGCATTGATTCGGATTGGCTTTATCCTTTCCTTTCTACTGAGGGCATCTGTGACTACATTGGCCTTACCTGGATGGTATCTTATTTCGCAATCATAATCATTGAGAGTTTCCATCCATCGTCGCTGCCTCATGTTCAATTCTTTCTGGTTAAACAGGTGTTGCAGGCTTTTGTGGTCAGAATAGATCACACATTTTGTGCCATACAAGTAGTGCCTCCACAACTTTAGTGCAAATACAACAACACCCAATTCTAAGTCATGAGTAGTGTAATTCTTCTCGTGCACTTTTAATTGTCGTGAAGCGTAGGCGATAACCTTGCCTTTCTGCATTAACACACAACCCATCCCGGTGTGTGATGCATCACAATATACTACGAATTCATCGATCCCATCAGGTAACGTCAACACAGGAGCGTTACTCAATTTCTGCTTCAAAGTATCGAATGCCTCTTGCTGCTTAGGCCCCCAATTGAACTTGCTATTCTTACGAGTCAGCAAAGTTAGAGGTGCTGCAATTCTTGAGAAATTCTCGATGAATCTCCTGTAGTATCCAGCCAAACCTAGGAAATTGCGAATTTCCGTAGGCGTCTTTGGTTCTTGCCAATTCATGACAGCTTCGACTTTAGCGGGATCCACTTGAATACCGCGCTCACTGACCACGTGTCCAAGGAATTGGACTTCTCTCAACCAAAACTCACATTTAGAAAACTTCGCGTATAGCTTTTCTTGGCGAAGCAGCTTTAGAATACTGCGGAGGTGTTTCTCGTGATCAGCTTTATTCTTGGAATAAATGAGAATGTCGTCAATGAAGACTATGACGAATTTATCCAAGTAAGGTTTGCAAACGCGATTCATGAGATCCATGAATGCGGCAGGTGCGTTCGTTAGCCCGAAAGGCATTACTAGGAACTCGTAATGACCATAACGAGTCGTGAACGCAGTTTTGTGAACGTCTTCCTCCTTAACCTTCAACTGATGATATCCTGATCTCAGATCTATTTTGGAGAAGTAGCTTGCCCCTTGAAGTTGATCAAACAGATCGTCGATCCTGGGCAGAGGATACCTATTCTTAACGGTAACCTTGTTGAGCTCTCGGTAATCGATACATAGACGCATCGAACCATCTTTCTTCTTGACAAATAAAATCGGTGCTCCCCAAGGAGATGAACTAGGTCTAATGAAACCTTTAGCCAGCAAATCATCTAACTGAGTTCTCAATTCCTTCATCTCCGTTGGCGCAAGTCTATACGGTGCCCTAGCAATCGGTGCGGCTCCAGGGACGATATCGATCTTGAATTCTACTTGTCTGTCTGGTGGCAAACCAGGCAGTTCTTCTGGAAATACTTCAGGGTATTCGGATATAACAGGGATACCTTCAATCTTCGGCTTTTGTTCATCAATGGTTACCTGTGCCATATAGATGACACAGCCATTCTTCAAACATTGGGATGCCTTGAGCATAGACAACTGCTTAGGCAATCCATGACGAGTATCTCCTTGAACGGTGAGAGATTCACCAGATGGAGTCTTGATTATTACTTGCTTTCTACTGCATACAATCTGGGCTTGGTTATGCGATAACCAATCCATACCCAACACTACATCGAAACCAGCTAACTTGAAGGGTAGCAAGGATAGAGGAAAAGAGTGGTTCCTAATGGATATAGCACATCCATCTAACACAGTGGAAACTGTTTCTAAGGTACCATCTGCTAACTCTACCTCATACTTGGCACTAAGGGTTTTAACAGGCAATCTTAATAGCTCACAGAACTTACTATCCACAAAAGATTTATCTGCACCTGAATCAAATAACACCCTTGCGAAAACGTCATTAATAAGAAACGTACCAGTTATGACGTTATCATTTTGGATGGCATCCTGAACATTCATCTGAAAGACCCTAGCGTTGGTCTTCTTTCCTTCTTCAGCCTTCTTGGCGTTCTTCGGGCAGTTAGTCTTTATGTGCCCCTTCTCATTGCAACTAAAACAAGTTGCATCTTTTATCTTCTTGCATTCAAGAGTCCGATGTTCAGAGGACTTGCAAATCCCACACTTCTTGGGTTGGGATCCTTGTTCAAACCTGCACCTCCCAAAATGGTGCTTCTGACAAGTCTTACACTTGGGCCTATCGCCCGATCGGTTCTCATTTTTCCTGGCCTCAGAGCCCCTCTTACCATCACGGTTTCCCCTATGCCTCTTGCTAGACCTATGAGAGTTATCATCCTCTCGTTTCCTTTTGTCAGATTCCGAACTTCTTAGGGCCCTCTGTCTCGCTGCATCCTGAGTGAGAGACAGAGATAAGTCGGTGACAGATCGAAACGTGACTGGTCGTGAGGCCTTCACACTGGCCTTGATTTCAGGGGCTAAACCCCCAATGAAACGCGCGATCCTTTTCGGTTCAGGGGTTACCAGGTAAGGTACCAGTCTGGATAAGGTGTTAAAGCTGGTGAGGTATGCTTGACAATCTAGGTTCTTCATAACCAAAGACAGGAAATCAGATTCAATACGTTCAACCTCATGCTGAGGGCAGTAGTTTTCCTTGATAAGAGCAACAAACTGCTCCCATGACATGCTATATAAAGTAGCCTTCCCAGATGCCTGGATCAACGCTCCCCACCAAGCCAATGCCTCACCTTTAAAGGATTGTGATGCAAACTTCACCATATCCTTTTCAGCACAACCACTGATGTCTACCACAGTCTCAATCTCATCAAGCCATGTCATACAGTCAACAGCCCCTTTCTCCCCTGTAAACTCTCGAGGTTTACATGACACAAAATACTTATATGTGCAGCCTTTAGTACGCGAGGGTTCATCAACCACAAACTTTTTGGGGTGAACACTGTTTTCATTGGAGGAATGACGATCCTCATCTTTCTTAGGTTTGGGAGAAGCAGGTGGCGGCTTGTTACGAACCTCAGAATGGTTCTTTGGCTTAGCATGAGGTGTAGACAGGGTTCTACTACGGGTTTCACTGAATTCACTGTACTGTCGCGCCATGGCTTTTTCAACAGCTTCATTTACAATAGCTTTTAATTCCGCACTGGTTATTAAGAACTTTGCATCATCACGGTTCTCAACCCGATGGCTATTGGCTTCCTCTGATATGGTCATGTAGCTTCAACACTACATATAATTAATAGACAAGGTTTTACTTAAAGGCTCTTTATAGTATTTTATGTTTTATTAACCAAGGTTTTAAATTGCCATTTTAGGTTAATTTTGTTAAAACATCAGGAAGTTATTATCCTGTAATACTTTTATTATTGGCACATAAGGCCTAGTCACAAGGACAATTAAAATATTTCAATAACCAAGATTTTTTGCAGTATCTAGGTGTTTTAGGTCGAATCATAGTTCTATACCTTTAATTAACAGGGAGTCATAAGCTACCACTGTCCTTAGTCACGGAGGACATTTAATTATTGCCCATAGGCACTTCACTTTCAAGAAGTGGTTTAATAAATATTAAGGGAATTCAGAAATTAACCCAATATATATGGCCTGTGTGACTTTACTGATTCACAGTTTGCCAAAAGTATTAACATACTAGATGTTTAATAATTTGAATCTATTATGTGGGTTATACCATCTTGGCCAGGTTTTAATAACACTAGGGCTAGGTTTTACCTCTAGATTCTTTTACGATTAACGCAGATTAGTCCTAAATTGAGATGTTAATCATGGATCTTAATCCAATTATGGAACTACCATTTTGGCTTTATAAAGCTAGGTCTATGTTCACTTTAGATTTTACCAATTAATTATAATGGCAGATCCTTTTAATATTTTTATTTAATTTCATAATTTAAGCATGCAAGCAATAAAATAAAACTCAATTTAACATCTCACACAAAGTTTTAAGACAGTACGACAATTGCCCAAACGGGACTTCTACAAGATAAATAAAAATGCTCACGCAGGAGCGGAATACAAACAACAACAAGCTCACGCAGGAGCTGAATACTGAAATAACAAGTCCACGCAGGGACTGAATGATATAACTAAATAGCAAGGGTTTTCAATGACCCCTTCTCTTTGACTTCCCCTTAAGCAAGTCTGACAATCCCTTGAAGAATCCTTGCCGCTCTCTACGGTCTTCACGAACTTCTTGCTCGACTTGGTTTAGTCTCTCAAGGACTTCCTGCTGAATCGGTGGCTGAGGCGGCTGATATACCGGCGGAGGAGGTGGCTGATGCTGGTACCCATAAGTCGGGTAACCAGTAGTCCAAGGTCCTCCATATGGTCCTTCGGGATGTAGAGCATTATAATCCCGAGCTACTTGGTATGGGTCTACCTCTGCATATCCATAGTTGTAGTTGTAGTGAGTGTGTGCCGGTTGCTCAAATGGGTTGTATGCCGCTGACCCAGCATACGCAGGATTTGGGTTATCAAAACCCAAAGGTGGTACCATAGGTACTGAGTTAACATCTGGAAGAGGGCTTGACGGACCACCATTATATGGGTCCTCATCCTCCTGAAGTGGCGGATAGTGGCTGCCACTTGATGGCTGAGGAGTAGCAAATCCGAATCCCACCTCGCACGGACATCCGTGCATTAGACCTTCTTCGCCTCGGTGGCTCCGGAGGCGGCTGTTGCTGCTCTACTGGCGGTGGCGGCGGTGGCGTGACTGCCACAAACTGTTGACCCACTGAAGGATCCTGTTGCTGATCATGGTGCGAGTGCTCAGACGGGGTAAAATACCAATCGTGCTGGTTGAATCTCTCCATAAAACTGTCCGGTCCACGGTACGGTGATCCATGGAAGGATGACCCATCTGATATTTCAATTGGATGATTTGGTGTTCCTGATGCAGGTTCCACGGGGTCGGTGTCCTCATCCATGTCGTTTTCCTCAGAAAAATGATCTCCCGGTCCAAGTGGGTTAAAACCCACTGGTGCAGGTAAAAGGTTAGCCGGGTTAAACCGACTTTGGAAAACAGGTGTTGGGCTGCCAAAGGAATGATGGGAATTGGATCTTTGGAGAGGTATGAAAGCTGGAGGCTGGTTATTGGGCTCGTTTTCAGAATTGGGCCCAAATGAATGTTGGTACGAGGGAGAGGAGCTAAGAGATACTGATCGCCTCCCGGGTTCGACATAGAGCCTCCATGGCTCTTGCGGGCTAGTGCTCATGGTGATAGAAGGAGTGCGTCGATGCGACGGCCCGGCCTCGTGATCATGGCTTGTCATGTGTCCTTTGCCTCGACCGCGAAGGAATCTGGGTGGCATGATGACCTGCATAAAATATTTAGAATACAGCAATATAATAAAAGACTCAAAATAAAACAATTCAGAGTTTGTCCTATGTTCAATGTCTAGACTTGGAACTCGAAGAATGTGCAAATTTGTGCACTGAGATTAAACACAAAAGGCTAGTGTTTAATTCACTCAGTGTTGGCTCTGATACCAACCTGTCACACCCCTAGTTTCCACGTGTCACCGGTGGGCCCGGTGGGGGATTACGTGACGCAGTTGATATCATCATATGTCAACAACACAAATTTATAATGCACAGCGGAAGCAAATGAATATAGATTTATTTTAACTATTAATTGTAATATCAAGTATCACAACCAGTCAAAATAGATCCACAGGCGGATCGAAATAAAAAGAAAAACATTGTTCAACAGATTACGCATCCCAACAGCTTGCGAGACTCTAAGATGCTCAGGAGAAACCAGCCTATTACGTATAGCACCTGCACTTAATCTTTTTGGGGAAAATACGTCAGTTTGCACTGGTAAATACAATTTAACCGACTCATTTTGAAAACATTTGAAAATTTGGTTTTAAATGCACAAGGCACAAAACATTTTTATAACTTGGGAATAATTAAACAGAGTTAAACTTGTAAAAGATTTACATGTTTGTTGACCGTTCGGTCGCCCGAGTCGTGTCGGGTTTAAGGTTAAATGACACACCACATGGTATAAGTCCGTGGCGGGAAGCCAACGTTAATACCTTAAAATAATAGA
The DNA here is from genome assembly GCF_002127325.2 of Helianthus annuus. Taxonomy (NCBI): domain Eukaryota; kingdom Viridiplantae; phylum Streptophyta; class Magnoliopsida; order Asterales; family Asteraceae; genus Helianthus; species Helianthus annuus. The sequence continues at coordinate 562,600 of NW_023395518.1, read as the reverse complement.
CAAAATACCGGGTGTACGCCTACACCCGGCAGTCGAGGTCGTGGCCAAAAATGATGCCAAGGATATCCGGGACATGGTCATTAAGCTCCCAAAGGCACAAGAAACAAACAACACTAAATTTTTAAACGGGTCTCATTGGTAATACCCAACTACTAATGAGATGGAACCAACCGCCCGACCAAGCGGTATATTATATACCGTATCCCAAGCCCGTATAGGGAAAATAAGTTAAAAGTATTTACCTGAGCAAGTATAACCACAATTTCAAAAATGCACGTGTCTTTTACTGGGCTCCTATTCTGGAACGAAGGTTATAATAACCTATTAGAATCCTAACGGGTCTTTTAATATAGCCTAAGCTTAGACCGGTTAGTTTCATAGAGTAAATATGGTTTAATCGCGAGGAGTGCGAAAACCGGAAAGGAATATGATTTAGACCCTACAAGCTTGGATACTTGTATTATATGGATAAACTAAATATATTCTGAATTTTGAGACTTAGATGATATGGTTTGACCCGTTTCGGCTAACATGCGTGAACTAGTCACATAAGCCAATCCGAACGCGAGAAGTGCGTAACGAGTAACCATATAGGTCATATGCAAGTTTCCTGAGATTATATGCACCAAATATGTTGTAATATCAGAATGGTATACCCAAATATGCCCCAAATGTTTTTATACACCAATTACGCCTCATAAGGGCATTTTAGTAATTTTACATAGGCTAAAAAGGGTAAAATGGGGAAATCTGAGTTTCTAACCTTAGGCTACTGATAAAATGTATATTTTTATAAAATATATCAGTAGGCATTAGACCTTTTACATAAAATCCTAATTTGACATGTACTATGTCGTAAAAATGCCTAAAAAGGCGATTTGGAGCCATTTCCGGGTTTTTATAGAAAAGCTGATATTTTTATATTTCCAGAAGGCCCAAAACATTATATTTAATATAACAAATCAGTAGAAATTGGTTTGAGGTCAAAAGGATTAGTAAAACTCATTTTATGGCTAAAAAGGGTATAACCGGCATAAGCCGAAAAATTCTTAGAACACTAGGTTACGCTCAGCCTAAAAATAAATAAAAATCTTCAAAAATTCTAAAATATTATTTTATGACAGAGGGTATAAGATTTGGCATAAAAATTTGGGTTTTAATAGGCAATACGTAATTTACGCTAATTAACTAGTAAAGAAGCTCTTAATTACGCTAATGGGCATAACTCATGATCTAGACCTCAAATTGATACCAAATTTTGGGGACAACTTTATATTACAGAAACTAAGGTGTCTACCCTTTTACATTTTCAAAAATTATGATTTTTGGACATTCGGGCATAATGGTCAACATATGGGCGTTTAGCGGAAACATGCATACGAACTAGATGTCTAATGAACCACATTGTATAATCACAGGAGGATATACTAACATGTTAATAGGTTCAAAAGAAACTCTAAGGCAGATTCAAACTTGACTAAAACGGGTCAGAACTGAAAGTCAAAGCGAAAGTCAAACTATGCGACTTTCGGTTCCGAACCGGGTCTAAACAGAAAATTGTCGAGTTGAACATGTTGGAACATGTTCTTATACTTATTACCAAGTTATATAAAATTTTAAACAGGTTACATACAACCTACATTGCTATTTATGCGTTAATTCAAAGATAAGCATTCTGTTGACTTTTTCTAATTAGCTTTGACTCGACAATTAGTATGTTTAGAGTGGGAATCTGGAAATACCCTTTTAAGGGTTTGTTACCCACTTAATTACCTTCCTAAAGGTACTTTTAATTCGTGATTAGACAAAGCACATTATGCTTAATCACGAAGTCAAACCTTAATTACGACGGTTTGACTTTTGCTTAATTAACTAAGCTAGAAAGGATTAGAGAGGGTTAAGGACACTTACAAGAGTCCTAAGTTGATTATAGAGCCTAAGAAAATGAGTTGCTGACCAGAGGAGCTCCAGAAAACTTGTAGCCAAAGTTCCAAATGAGTATGATCAAATGATCAAGCTTGTGTTCTTATTTATAGTGAACTAGATGCCTCAAGATCATGCCAAGCAAACTCTAGGATGTTTATAAGATCATCCCAGGTGTCTCTAAGGGTCTATATACTGCCTAGGAAGCCCATAGAATTCAAATTTTACGTTTTAAGTCGGTTACATGCTTTGGACAGGCAGCTGTCCAAAATAAACTGCCAGCGACGGTCTTGCGGACCGTAAGCTTCGGGCCTTACGGTCCGTAAGGACCCATGCGGACCTGATCCTTAAGCGCCCTGCTTACGGACCGTAAGCGATGAGCCTTGCGGTCCGTAAGCGATGGTCAGAAGACAAAAACTTTTCAAACTTTAAAGTCTTGACCATGCAATTTACTAAAACCGAAACATGCTTTGATTTTTCAGGTGTGGGACCATCTGATCAGCCCTTGCATGAAGAGAAGGCTCTTACATGTCTCCCATTTCCATCAATTCATTTGGGAAGGTTTTAATTTGACGGAGATTCCAATTTGGGTCATGAATTCTTTTATAGAACTTTGGCTAATATACAACTATTATTAACCATGAGGATTTTATTAAATTTAGGAGTAGTAACAACCTTTTCTTCCATAGTCCTTTGTAATGACGAATTTTATTTATCGAGAATAACCGGTTATTGTAAGAGATGATCATAAACTGATTTAAGGATCTTGGGATTTATAAAATGTCGGGTTGCTCAGAGGTGATTTAATAACATGTCGCCCTTGGGTCGTTCAGCAGTAATTAAAATACATGACGCCCTTTTTAAATAAATCCTACCACATATCTCTTTTATTAAACCCGGTTTCTCTGACACGTCTGTCACAGAGGACACATGTCTTTATTTAATTGGACAGGAATTTTCGAGGTGTCACACCTTACGTGTGTTAATCAAGTTCTTTAACACGAAAATTCATTTCATTTCCCAGGCAACTATTTCTCCCCCTCAAACTATGCATTTGTAGGGCTGTAAACGAACAGAACGTTCAGTGAACAGTTCGTGAACCGTTCGGCGGGAAGTTCGTTTATGTTCGTTCGTTTAATAAACGAACGAACATGAACAAGAAATTTCGTTCGATGAGTTAAATGAACGAACATGAACAGATGTCTCGTTCGTTCGATTGTGTTCGTGAACGTTCGGTAAGGTGTTCGTGAACGTGAACATGTTCGTGAACATTCATTGATTTGCGTTCGTTTACGTTCGTATGTTTGTGTTTTAATTGAAGATCTTTGTACTTTCTTATATTTATTTGTACTTTTTATATTATTAAACTTTTATGTATTTTATTACCCTAACAATTAAACTAGGAAACTCACTTTCACCTTGTTTATGTATCATTTCCCTTTGATTTCTCATTATTTACATCGGCGAATACGATCGACCTCCGTTCCACAAGAAGGGATTGAAGTTCGAGTGCTACTCTCTGGGCCATCTATCTTTATCCTTTCTCGCGTTCGTCAAATTTATTTGTGTTCGTGAACCGTTCGCGAACACGCTCATTTCCTTAATGAACGAACACGAACATAAAATCTCGTTCGGTAAGTGTTCATGAACCGTTCGTGAACACATTTATTTCCTTAACGAACGAACACGAACAAGACCTTGTTCGAGATCGTTCGGTTCGTTTACAGCCCTATGCATATGTACATATATGTCTCTCCCCCCCCCCTAAATTTGTGCATCACACTTTATGCACAAATTTACTTATTTATTTATTTACATTAGTATAGAAACCCCAGTTTTTTTTTTTGTTTTTTTTTTAAGATCGCTCAGTCGGTGATGCGCATCATTTTCAAAAGATCCACAAACACATTGAATCTCGAGATGCTGACAGGTTTTGTAAAAAAAAAAAGATCCACTGAATTAGTATCAGTGTGGATCAGTTTAAGTTTAAACAATCCTCTGTCAAAGCAATCTCGAATAAAGTGCACCTTGATATCAATGCGCTTGGTTTTTGAGTAGAAGACAGGGTTTTGTTAGTCTGGATAACGGTATCATTATCAAAATAAGTAGTAGAGTTTAGATAAGTCAAACCGTAATCCTTGAGCTGGTGTTGTATCCAAAGAACCTGAGAGCAGTAGGCAGCAGATGCTATAACGCACTTTGCTTCTGCTGCAAAAGTGAGCTGTTGCTTCTTGCACTGCCATGAAATGAGACTGTCCCCCAAGAATTGGCATCCAGCTGATGTACACTTCATATCCCTGTTTTGACGAACTTGTGTGCCCAGAAACAATTTCACTTCTCCAAACAAGCTCATTTCGAACTTCTTTCTCATCACCAATGCATGTTCCTCATCATGATCCGGACCTTTAACTTGCTCGAAGCAACTTTCTCATACCCGATTCGCTGTGGGATTGTGCACCAGCAACTTTCTTATGCTATACCAGATTGCTCCCCCTCATTTGATGCAGTAGAGTTGTTGATCACCGGTGGATCTACAGTGCAGTCTGAGAGAATTGCTCCTAGAAACAGAGAAGTTCCTTGAATGTTTGAGAGTCCTGAGGAGACTTCAGTGTTACGTATTGCACCATCAGGGATAGCTATAGCAGGTTCAGAAATCGGCTTCTGAACAGTCGAAGAATGAAGTTGCGAGCCACTCTTGGTGAAGAGAACCTCGCACATCAGAGATACGCTCAAAAGATTGTGCTTCAGATCAGGGACATAATTGACGTCTGAGAAGATGAGAACTCCGTTTCTGACAGTGCCCTTCATGGTAATTCTTCCAGTTTCCTCTCCCGCGAAGTTGACAAATCCATCGTCGAATACCCTTTTTTTTGTTATTCAACTGGGATAAGTCTTCCGTCACGTGTCTGGAACAACTACTATCGATAAACCAAGGTCTAACGATCGCCCTCCATAGCCGTTCCTGCACACTTAGTGAGATTAATTAGAAACTGGAACCCAGGCCATTGTTGACCTGAGTTGACCATCGCTATCAGGGTACGAAACCAAACGAAAAATCATATGACTCTTAACATCGCTGGTGGTTTTTGGCGATGGAGTGGATGTTAATGGTTGTGAACACGGAGACTGGGATCCAACAGGAGTTTTAGGTTTCCAATTCCTAGTGTCTGAAACACTTTCATTTGTTGGAAAAACTTTTGTTTTTCTTTGAAACCTGTTAATGTTTGAAAAATTTTTGTTCTCCTGTTTGGCAAGATTCCAGTCTCTATCAGAAGGCTTTGCTTTGGGAGGACCTTTTTTGGTAAAGTGAGAGGGCATGGCCTTCTGATGGTACAGGTTCCTAGAGTAGTAGGGACGATGAACACAATTTCTTGCGATGTGTCCCGGAATTCCACAGTTAAAACATGTCTGCCTTTTTGAGAAAAAGACATCTAGTTCGGCTTGCGTTATTCTCGAGAACTGATCACGTCTTTTCAATTCATTTGACACTGAGTGCTTTGGAGTGTGCTTGTTCTTGGAGGAATCCACTTTACAGCTGTCAGCACAAGAGTCAGTATCGACAGCTTTACCCTTCAACTTAGGTTCAGTTTGCTTGAGAGACGGGTTTTCCTTTTGAACTTTCTTTTTCCGAGGTCTTATGTTTTTTCGTGATCGTTTCTTCTTTGAAGGGGCAGATTCGGTAGACTTTGCTTTATTTGAAATGCTTTTTTCCGAATCTGATCCTTTGGGATCGGGAGTTGAATCATCTGTTGAATTGACTTCCACAGATTCCTTTTCCTCAGAAACTATGTGTTTAGGAGTTTCTGCAGAATTGGTTTCCGCAGATATCTCTTCTTCAGTTTCATCAGTTGAATCAACTGTTGAATTGATTTCTGTGGATCCATTTTCTTCAGGCTCCAAGATCTCATGAGTTTCCTCAGAAATGGTTTCTACGAATATCTCTTCTTCAGCTTCATCAACCTCTGAGTTTCTGACATCAGCTGATTTTGGTTTCTCACACGAAGAGCAATCTATGTTTGAAACTGTTTGACTCTCTTCGGGCGTTGCACTACTTGGTTCCGAGTGTTTGTCACATTCAGAATTTCCAGAAGTGCTACGCTCATTATCTGACGTACCAGAATCTACAACTTGAATGTCAGATTCATCAGATGATCCCTGTTCATCAACTTCTTTACTAACACAATCAAACATATCAATTTTCTCATTTTTCTCTTGTTCATGAGTTTCTGATGTATCGGTTATGTTTCAGGCATACTAGAATAGTTGTCTGAATCACCAGAACACATTTCTGAGTCACTTGAAACAGGTGTTTCAAGTTTATCAGTCAATACATCAGATTTCCCTGTTAAAGCATTTTCGTCACGATCATAATCTAAAACCACAACACCTGAATTATCAGTTTTAATTGGAATACCCCGACTCTCAGCATACCAAGACATAACATAGTTCCAAGCGTAATGATCGGGTTTGGTAGCATCCGAATCATCAGCAACATCAGCAACGATTGAATCTGGTTCATCATCCACTGCAGATTGCTCTTCAACTGTCATTGATTCGGCACATGAACTAGAACAATTATTATTTTCTACAGAATCACAATCAGAATTTGACAAAATTTCTTGTGGCTCATTTGCGGATGTTTTCACTGGTTCTGTTTCATTCTTTGGTTCATTTTCCTTTTCAGATTCGCCAGCTGATTCGTTTGAGCAATTTTTATCCGCATTTTTAACAAAATTCATTGGTTTTTGAAAATCAGCTGGTCTGGCATTCTTTGGTCTGAAGGGCTCCCATGGAACATAGTCACTAGGTTTGCCATACATCATATTGTCATAATTTTCCATTTCCTGCTTAGTGATTGGCAATCTGGAATAATTATGATTGTATGGTGGCGAAACCTTTTTATACCCCAAACCCTTTCCCTTGTTTTCTTGATAAGCAAGTTGCACATTACACAGATTTTGAACTGTGGCACTGGAAGTGTCAAACTTTTTGATGTTTAACTCGTTCTGTTTGTACTTTCCAGTGAGAAGCTCTAGCTCACCCTTCACAGAGTCACATTCAAGAGTTTTAACCGTGAGTCTATGTTTATAGTCGTGAACCCAACATTGCTGTTGATTCACGTCTCTGTGAAGTTGAGCTATGTCCTTCTTAAGTGCGTCAATCTTTTCATAGAGAATTTTATTGTTCTCTCGAAGACTGATGTACTTTGCCATGGCACTGTTGTAATCATCCATTATTTTAGAATTGAGTGCCCTAAGTTGTGCAACCCTATTCCTGCAAGGTTCAGTACACAACAGATAGTTGACAGTGTCAATGAGCGATCTTGGTTTGTCTGGCTGAGTTTGGACTTGGGCTTGGGGTGCTGGTTTGGCCACTTCATCAGGATGAGATACTGTTGATTGTGAGGCCTTCAAATCAGATGATGTAGCAGCCACAGGTGAAGGTGAAGAAATCTGATCGGCGTTGGGATTGGTAGCAAGTGGCGAAGTAGCAACGGCCTTCTGACAGTTAGACATAGATGACGATGTGTTTGCATGATTCTGACTCCTCTGCTTGTCTTCCTGGACATATTCATTGACTAAGGAGATCACAACTTTTGTTTTCGTTGTAGAGTAATTGTATGTCCCCATGATAACCGCCACACGATAGTCCCATGTCTTGCTTCGTGGCAAACTGTACAGAAAAGCCCTGTTAATCCTACCAAGTGTCAACTTTAATCCGCTTTTCTCGATTTCAGAAAGCAGTTGCGTAAATCTTCTGATCACGTCTTCTACGGTTTCACCCTCGATATATCCGAAACTATCGAATTGTTTCCAAACCAACTCACGATGAGAAACGCTGCTTGGCGAATTCATTGTTGAACGAAGCAATAACCCGGAAACTTGCTAATTCAACCACGTTGCAAACGTACGAACCGATGTCCTTTACTGCACCTCAAAAACTTGTCGAAACTTATCGAAACGAACAAACACCCCCACCCCTTTTTTATTTTATAACCCTTTTTTAATATTTTATTTTTTTTTTAATTTATAAAGTATAATAAATTTTAAAAACTAACATTTTATATATAAAACCTTTTAAATTTAAACTAATAAACAATTTATAATATTATAATAATATATATTTTCAAGAGTTATATTAAATTGTAAATCTAACTAATATTATATTTATATTATATTAATTATATTAAACTGATTATTATTATATTATTATGAAAAAAAACAAAACGACAAAGGAATATGTCGTCTGCTCTGTTCGTAAACCCTAAATTCGAAAACGCCGCCACCGTAAAAAGAAAAACGATGAATATGTTGATCGGAGATTATGACGGCGGGTGTGAAAACGGCGATCGAAAATGGCGGTTGATGATACGGTGACGATGATGGACGACGGTGAAAGATGACGAAGATGAGAGACGATAAAGATCGATGATGTCGGAGTACAGGAGGTGGTGAAGATGATGTCTGAGATGACCGATTGAACCGGAGACGGAGTTGCAGGTGGGGTGGTTGTCGGAGTTGCAGAGAAGATGATCGAAGGTCGGAGTGGTGGTTATGGAGGTCCGACAGTAAGAGACAATGATGATGACGGGGAGGTGGTGACCGGAGAGTATCGGAAGATGAACGATGATAATGATAATCGCCGGAGATGATGAAGGTGAACGATGTAGTTGCAGGTGATGACCGACAGAACGATGAAAATGACGGAGATGAGTGGTGCAATCGCCGGAGGTGGAGTACGATACGGTGGTCGTCGGTGATTGTACAGTGACCCGGAGGCAGTTGGAGGTGATAATGGGTGGCTGGTTATGTGATAATAAGAAAGAAGCAGGTTGGTCGGAGACGGCGGAGATGATATTGATGATGAACAGTAACGATGTCGGACGATGATCTGAATGTAGATGATTGACGTAACAACAAAAAACAAAACTTGATTTCAGACGTGATCTCGAATCAAGATAATATGAAGATGAATGACGGTTCTGGATGATTTCGAATGAAAGATGAAGATGTCAGGTGATTACGGACAAAGAGAGTTATGTATATTACGGATGAAAACGATGTGCCGGATGATTACGGATACTGGCTGGAAGTGTTCCGGATAAAAGAGGCATGATGTTAATGATTCCGGATGATGAAAGATGAATGTATTACGAATGAAAACGGTGTATTACGGATAAAACCCGATGATTTCGAATGAGTTTGCTGATGAAGATGTTGATATCTCAAACGGAGAATGATGATCACGGATGATTTCTGATGGTGATATGATGATGTCGGATGGAAATTAAAATGATAATTTATGATGATGTCGTGAGATGATGATGATGATTGAATTTGTTGTTTCAAAAGATGATGATGTTCTAATTAATTTTTTTTTTAAATAAACCTTTAACACCTTTCAACAAGATCGATAAGCAAAATATAGTGATTTTTCGAATAACGCGAAGAACACGATGAAGAACTTCAACAAAACTACATAATTTCTTGATGTTTGATATCTAATTGGCTCTGATACCAATTGTAAGTCCCGAAAATACGGATCAAACAACGATATCAAACGATCACCAAGGATGGGCGGAATCCAAACTTGATGATGATCAAGAAATCAAGAACACAAAGATGAAGATTTGAAGATTGGAATGATTCAATAGCTTAAAGTTGCATACAATTAGTATTGTCTAATACAACTTTCAAAAACCAAGGAACCAACCAAAACCCCTAATTTCCATTAACTATTTATAGGGAGGGTTTCCCCCTAAACCCTAGGCCCATAATCCCTAAGCCCACTCTAATACCCCTTCTAGAAACTAGATCCATTAGCCTATAAACCTACTAATCCATAAACCTATAGGGCCTAACAAGGTGCTAGATATATTAAGTTAACATATGAAGCAAAATGGATCCTTGACATCAATGAGCTAAGCATGCTAAGTCAACATACGAAGCAAAACATAATTGAAATCATGTACTTATATGTGTACTAGGTGAACATAGTAAGTATATGTCATGAAAGCGTGACAGCATGAAAGTAGCAAGTAGGCACATGTATATCACCCCAAAATATATGAAAACGGTAAAAGAGGGGACTATGTACTCACTTGATATTGCTTAATAGTCTTGAGATATCAACCAAGTAACGCTAGAAGGATCACGGAATCAAACGACACCTAATATAGGTAACTATGTTAATAAACCGAACCTAAATCGGAAGATCGGATAGAATGAGGTCTCGTAAACCAAATGAGTATCGGAACTCTTATGATATGGTTTAACAAAGCCTACATTCTAAGTCGGAACCTATCCTAAGTGCTTATGACCTGCTACGACTCGTTAAGGTAGTTTACGCTACTTTAACGTGTCGTTCGCGCAAAAGCGCGTTCGAACCGCCTAAATAGTTCTATGACAAGTATTATATGCCTTAACATGTCTAATAACATTGCATAATCAGTTTAGATGTCAAAATTTAGGTTACATATGCTTAAAATGAAATTACGCGTAAAAAGGGCATTTTGGTCATTTTCCTAAGGCATATAAACTACCTATCATACGACTAACTAAACGAAGTGACCATAAGGTATAACGTCGGAAGGTTATTCCCTATACAACTATGGTCACAAAATATGTTTGGTTGGATCCTAATGATCGACCAAACGAGTTGGGTTCGAAAGTCTAAGCGGTTGTTTAGACCGCTTAACTTACCACCCTAATTAAGCATTAAACTAAAAGTGATGAGTTAAACATGTTAAATAGTTTGAAAACAGGTTTGATATCAAAACAAAGTGTTTTGATACCCGAAAATAGTTTCGTCGTAAAATGCGCATAATCGGCATTTTGACCGAAACTATGACTCGTCACTACGCCTAATAAATGTGGTAATCTGTAGGTATAGTCACAAGGGACTAACCATCGTGATTACGCTCACATTGCAAAGTTCAAACGAATTTTGTCTTGACCAATTCATGGTCAAAGCAGAAAGTCAAACACTGTTTGACTTTCTTGCTTGAAATGCATAACCAAGCATGAAAGAAACTTACAAGAGGTCCAAGCTTGGAATAAGAACAAAGAATACTGAAGTTTGAAGCCTTCAACCAAGAGGGATAGCTTCAAGAGATCAGATGTAGAAGAAAAGGAATGAATGAGCAAGTTGGAAGGAAAAATTCTTGGGTATTTATAGAATTTCTTGAACCTTTGGATCAATGACAAGTGTAATTGAGTGAATCAAAGCTTAATCATCACCTTACACTTGTTACACACTCATTAGAGGGCTTGGGGAACACTTAAACCAGCTCCATGTATTGAAAAACTAGGATTAAAACCATGTTCTAGCTGCTGAATTGCAGTTTTTAAAAAAATTCTGAAAAACAGGTGATGTCGCGTGGCGCGCCAGGGTGGCGGGTGGCATGAGGGAGCCTGTTTCTTCAAAAGTTTCATTTTTGACAGCTTTAGTCCATGCAACATGTTTTAATGGTTTTTGACGCGTTTAAGCCCCGTTAACCCAATTTTAATGCTCCACCATGAAGTTAAAGTATAGGGGACTTAAAATATGCTTGGAAATATCACGGATGTTGGTTCGTTTGGTCGTACAATCGCGTTATTAGGTTAATTTCGATGAAACTCGAATGGGCGCGGAAAACGATCCAAATTACGCGACAAGTGGTACTTTTGCATTCCAATCACTAAAATAAAATATTTTAATGATTACAAAAATTTTTGGATGTCCAGATATGTTCAGAACGTGAGATATGCGCGTAAATGCAAGCTATGTAAAGGATATTCAGGGTATGTTTAGCTTATGATCATGTTCCGGAATGTTCGTTGCTATACGAATCGGCAGACTTTCGCATTTTGTCGCAAATAGTCCCTGTGATCGAATAAACCTGCTTTTGTCATACCAACCCTTCAAAACTTATTTCTAAGTTATGTAAATGTAATTTAAGGTATGTTAAGCTTATGTTGCTATTCCAGAGTGTATGTCGCTTTAAACTGATTACGTTTATGCATCAGTTTGCGTATAACTTTCCAGAAAGCGATTTAGAGTTTAAAATCGAACAAGAATTGATATTTGTGATTGCCATAAGTATTTGTACAAATACAAAGAATGAAACAGAAGATTTTATCGGATTCGTATTTGTATGATGGTCGTAGAGATATAGATGTCACATTCACTTATATTGATTATGCAATGAGAACCACTCAGATCACACCTCGCGCTTCCGCTACGAGCGATTGTGACAGTTTGACCTTCGGATTGAGGATGGAAAGCGGCACTAAGATTAAGATGAGTACCAAGAGCTTTCTGAAAGGTTTGCCAAATACGAGAGGTAAAACGAGCGTCACGATCAGAGATGATGTCAATGGGTATACCATGACCGACAAATGACTTCATTCGTGTGGATACGAGCCAATTTCTAGACTCTGTAATCTTCACGAATGGGGAGGAAGTGAGCAGATTTGGTCAGACGGTCAATGATTACCCAAATGCTATCATGACCGAACAAAGTACGAAGGAGTTTGGAGATGAAATCCATAGCTACACTCTCCCATTTCCAGACAGGAATTTCTAGTTATTCGAGCAAGCCAGAGGGGCGTTGGTGTTCGGCTTTAACCTTAGAGCATGTGAGGCACTTAGAGACATAGAGTGCGACATCCTTCTTCATGCCAGGCCACCAATAAGACATGCGCAAGTCTTGGTAAATCTTGTCGGCACCCGGATGAATAGAATATCAGGATTTGTGAGCTTCCTTCATCAAGAAGTCATGAAGGTTGTCACGATTTGGAATCCAGACACGATCGAGACAATAGAACATACCATCCGATTTGGATACGAGTTGATATTCTGCACCACACTTCATCTCGTTGTACATTTTGTATTCGGTAACGGACAAATGTTGTGCTTCACGAATTCGGTCTCGAAGGTTACTCAAAAATTGGAAACAAAGTATACTCTGCACATGGGCCTTACAACTAAGAGCGTCGGCCACGACATTCGCTTTATCGGGGTGGTAGCGAATCTCGCAATCGTAGTTGTTGAGCAGTTCTACCCATCGACGTTGACGCATGTTGAGTTCTTTTTGGGTAAAGATGTGCTGAAGGCTCTTATGATCGGTGAAGATCACACACTTAGTACCATAAGGTAGTGTCGTGATGTGCTAAAAGTAGTTTAATAAAAACGACTAAAATTAACCTAAATCTAGACTCAAAGTAATACTCTAGACTCTCTAAACTCGACTAAACTACTAACCGGCAAGCGAACCGATCGACTCTAGTAAAGCTAAGTAAGTCCGGATATCGAACCCACGAGACTCAATTAAATTACGCTATGACTCTGTTTGGACTAGGACTGACACGACTTACTAAATTGTTTATTTGGATGGAGGGGGGTTTCTAAAAATCCTAAATATTAAACTAAAATAATAATAAACTAACTAGACACGAACTTGGACGAAGACCTGAACTAGTGGCGATGAAGACTACCTAGGCTAGACGCAAGTTTAACTTGGAGTGGATTTCTATTCGAAACTAATGTGGTATGGAACCGGGATCTTTTGATACTAAACCTATTAAGACACCAACTAAGCCCCTCAACCCTTCTCGAGGTAAAACTTATGGCACTACCTAGACTGTTACGATTACCGGTTGTTAGATTTCCTTATAGTCCTCCAACTTCTTGAAAAGTGTCTTAATGTGACAATCTACCTTACAACACGAAAGTCTAAGGCAACTATGGGTTTCAACTTGGTTTAATAGACAAGAGAATGGTTAGGGAACTAGACCGATTTCTTACAAAACCTAAACCTAGCTATATACCAAACCAAGACCTATTAACAACCTCGAGCTTTACAGCGACAAGATTAGTAGAACACTTGATTTTATAAGATTACCGAATATTACTTCTAAGGTTACTTACTAGATTTTCGCCTTAAAGGATGAAGATTTATTACGTGATATAGACCATCACCTAAATCTAAAACCCTAGCACGACTCTATTATGTGATAAAGACCGTCACCAAGAATCATACGAAGCAATAATCAATGATCAAACAATATCAAGCACGCATATACACCAAATCAAAATTCCATAATCATTTACAATTCAAGAAAACCCATAAACCACATTATTAGTGAATAAAAAATCCAAACTTTTTTTAAACCATTGTCGTAAGCCTAGGTAGTATGAAGTATTTAGCCGACAATCATGGTTTTAAAAATAAAAACATAAAGTCTCAAACAAGAATTCATTGAATTAAACAAGAAAAACTAAGAACAAGATAAATCAGAGTGGTAAAACCCGTCAATCTTCGTTCCGTGTGCTTCCCACTTTACTCCAACGATTCCATGCTTTTAATTCTTGTGAAAGCTGCTCTCCAAACCGTCCAAGATGATGGTCGCGTCTGATGTATCTGATGTCCAGCCGTCTTCTGTCCTTTGATTTCGTCTGATGTTCACGAATCACGAGTATTTATAATATTCTCCTCTCCTTAATTGCCGCCTCAATGATCCCCTTTATAATTCATCATAATATTACACCTATATTAAAAAGGCCCAATACTCATAATTTATGGTTTCTGATGGCCTTGAATGTATTTGGCGGCCCATAGCACATGAAAAGAAGTCTAACTCTTTTTCTATTATATAACCACCAACCTTATTGTCTACTACTACATTTACAAGAGTCGGCACCGACAGGCAATATTGCCGGCACTTCGATTGGGCTGAATAGGCGGTGATTTCAATAGTGCCAGACAGCTGCCTGGCACTCCCGTATTGGCCCAATAAATTTACGATTTTTATCTCTTTTTAAAATTACAATTTTTGCAATCAGTTAAAAATTATTGTTTTGCCCTCACATAAAAATAAATTTTACGCCTATTACTCCCACGCTAAATATCTCAATTTGTGCCCCGCGTTTAAAAATTACGATTTTGTCCCGTTTTCAATTTACAGTTTTGTCATTAGTTTTTTCCCTACGTTTTTACCCCCACTTAAAAAATAAATTTGCGTTTTTGCTCCCAGCTAAAAATGATTTTGCCCCGTATAAATTTCTTATACCTTTTGCCATTACGCGTTTTTTTTCTCATAGCCATATCAGTAAACGAATTTTGCCTCAACTTTAAATTTACATTTTCCCCATCGTTTTTGTTTCTTTTTCGTGGTGACATTTACAAGTTTGCCCCCATTGTTAAATTACAGTCGTGCCGGCAACTTCCTGGCACTCCCCCATTGGTCCATTTAGTTTACGCTTTTCCCCGGATGAAAAATTATGATTTGGCCCTCAGTTAAAAGTTACGTTTTTCATCGTTTTAATTTTTTTTACCAAAACTATAAGGTTTTTTTTAATTGGTTACTCGATTTATTTTTTTCGTGTCAAGGAGTTGCCTAACACTAGCTCATTAGTCATGAAAAATTACGCTTTTGCCCTGAGCCCAAAATTACGGTCTTATCCTCGCTTTTGTTTTTTTTTCCTAACAAATTATAGTAGCATTTTTTAATTGGTTGAGAATTATTCAGCTATCGCCCCCAATCTAATCGTATCCCCATAGAATATTACGGCAAACCTCTTTTTTTAATATTTTGAGATGATAAACATAGGTTTTCGTCTGATGATGATGTGCATATATGTTCCTATGTGAATTAATTTCTCTTTCAATATTGGAATATATATATAATATTACTAAACATTCTGAAGCAACTTGATGAATATCTTTTAATATGGCAATCTCTAACATATAAAATAGAGTTAGTGGTCTCGACCCACTAATAGAAATGAGCGTCAATTTTACTTCGGTCACTGACACCCACTCTATCCAACTGGCTGGTTAATTTACAGATTACTCGTGTTTCACTCCATTGCACCAGGACCTGCCAAAACACAATATAATGTAATATAATTACAAACTAAATAAAAACAATAAAACCTATACAAATCTATAACAATTTACACGGGACAAGTATGTATATTTATCGCATATCTATGTCGCCATATCTTTAACGCAAAAACAACTGCACCAAGTTCAAGGTCGTGAGTAGTGTAGTTCTTGCATGTATTTTGAGTTGTCTTGAAGCGTATGCGATAACCTTGTCTCGTTGCATGAGAACGCAACCAAGACCTTGGTTCGATGCATCGCAATCCACCACGAAATCGTCCATTACCATCAGGAAGAGCAAGAATAGGAGAATTGCAAAGCATGTCCTTGAGTGTTTGAAAAGACTCCTCTTGTTCAGAACCCAAACAAAAGGTTTATCTTTTTTAGCCAAGGAAGTGAGAGGAACAATGATTTTTGAAAAGTTGGAAATGAATCGACGATAATAGCCAGCTAAAATGAGGAACAAACGAGTTTCAGACGGAGACTTTGGCACGATCTAGTTCTTGACATCTTCAATCTTGGCGGAATCTACGTGTATGCCTTTCTCGTTCATCACGTATCCGAGAAATAGAACTTCTATTAGCCAAAATTCACATCTGGAAAATTTGGCGTACAGTCATTTACCACGTAGAAGTTCGAGGATTAGACGCAAGTGTTGTCCGTGCTCGTTGGTGTGTGTAAGGTGTGTTATGTTTTTATTGATATTTTAAGCCCATTTTACACATTAATCAAGTTTTAAATTTATAAAACACGATATTGTACTAATACTAAACACACACATGGGCAAGTGCACCCATCGTGAGTGTAGTATAGCGTTGGTAAGATACCGAGGTCGTCCAAGGACATAAGAGCTTTTAGTACTGGTTTATCCTCAACGTCTAATCAAATCAAAATAAAATAAAAACAGATAGACAAGATGAATCACTTGGATCTGACTCGCCTTTAATGTATCCTTTGATGATTTCCGCACTTTTGCACTTTTTAAGAGATTATCTTAGTTATAGTAGTAGGCCCCTCTTTTGAAGGTGACGTTACCCTCAACCCAGTGGTTTGAGTCAGCAAGGATACAATCCCAAAGGGCCGGAATATTGGAAGATAATTAATTAAGTTATTAATGCGAAAAGTAGTAGGTCCCTCTTTTGAAGGTGACGTTACCCTCAGCTAAGTGGTTTGAGTCAGCAGGTATACAATCCCAAGTAGACAGATTAATGTATTAATAGTAGTTTATATATGAGGGGATCAAGCCATTCGCACCCCCGCCATCCAATACCAGTGGGTATTGAAGGAGGTCCTAGTAAGCTTGACCCAGGTCCTTGTAGGATCTATACACTGAACAAGGCACCACAGACAAATGATAAAGAAGTTTATATAGACAGTAAAGTAATGCCAAGACACCACAGACAATGATAAAGAAGTTTCACCTTCAAAATAAGAAACTAGTTATTAAAGTCATTAATACAAAACCAAATAAAAAGTGCAAAATATTAAAAATCAAAAGTAATACATTAAATGCTTGTCTTCACCAAGTGATGTAAGAGACTTGCCAAACATGGCCTTTGATTGACAAGAACTCTTATGATCAATCTTGGATCCCGAGACTATACACACACTCTAAGGTGCATGGTGGATGATGGATGATGGTGGTGGATGTTGGTGTTGTAGTGGTGGTGGAGTGGTGGCAAAGTGAGAGAGAGGTGGTTTGCCAAGGGATGCCTTTGAAGTGAGCCAAGCAGCCCTATTTATAGCCTGAACAGAAGCCTGACCACGGCCCCCGTGTCCGCTGGACACGCCCCCATGGCCATCCTCTTTCTCTTCCTTCATTAATTGCAATTGTCTGCATTAGGCTCCACACGGCCCCGTGTTCGCTGAGCACGGCCCCATGTGCAGAAGTATATCTGTACTATCAAGATTTGCAAGATTCTGCGAATCTTAGCATTGACCACACCCCGTGCTGAGCTGGGAACGCCCCCGTGGTGGGAATAGAAGCTTCCACAGCTTTGTCCATTTCTGCAGACACCTGACCACGTCCCCGTGTTCGCTGGGCACGGGCCATGGTCAGCCTTTTGTCTCTTGTTTTTGCTTAGGGAGATGCTGTCGAGGGGTCGGACATGCTACATTTATTCCTTTTTTTGTATTTATGTTAGTTTTTGCTGCATATTTGTTCCTTTTGTTCATTTAAGCTCATTTGGTCCTGAGAATACTAAAGGAAGAAAAAAAACACACTTTTTCCAACATTAGTACTAAAAAAGGGTTAGTTTTATGCCTCATTTGATGTAATTTATATGTTGCATTTTACACACATCAAATACTCCCACACTTGAATTTTTGCTTGTCCTCAAGCAAAACTCTTTATTATGTGGCTTACACACCAAATGGAATGGGTAGAAGAGAAGTTTTGGGCTTGTCGTGAGTGTCAGGAATCCAAGATCTTTATTGGGTTTTAATTTTATACTATTTACAGTCCTATTCGTTATGATTTATTTAGAACGTTTCATAAAAGAAATTACTTATTTGGGCATAACATGCCTCTTTAAAATTCCATTTAAATACAAGTTCACATACCTCACGGGAGATCACTCAACACTCGGCCGAAGATGTATTTTTGTGAAACACTTGAGACCGACATGGAACTTACTTCTACCATATGCTTGCCAAGCAATCAATCCTCCTCCTTAACTATAAACCTTTGTAAATATCAAGAGGACTTGGGGAAGGGTTAGGCTTGGGCTAAAGGTAGGTGGTTTTGTGTTAGTGGTTAGTAAAAAGGGCTAAAAGCGTAAAAAGCGTCGGTTGTCGTAAAACCTTTTGTTTTTGTGACTTTTATTTAAACTAAGCATTTTCAAACAAAGTTTCTTTGAGGAAATTGTTTGTTTATTGCTAGACTTTCATTTTTTTTTATAAAGAAAACGTCACAAGAAAACCGAGCTTTTTACTAAAATAAAGGGTTGAAAAGAAAAAGGTTTTGGTGGGTAAAGGGTGTTTGTTTTGTGGGTTTAGAAATGAAAAGGTTTAGGCTCAAAGGGGTTAACTAGGGGGATTTTGGGTAGGTGATAAAGAAAATGAAAAATAATGGTGTTGAAAGAAAAATGGGTTAGTCCTAATGCCTCCATCATTTACTTACTTGTGTTTAAGTTGGTAAGGATCAGGAATGTATTGTCATGGCAAGTTCTAGAGTCGTAAGAACCAAGCGGCTATTCACACAAGAAACAAAAAAAATGAGCATTTAGTTTAAAGATGTATGCTTGTATGCTCAATAAAGGCTCAAAACTCACTTATTGTATGAATGGGTTTATAATGTGATCAGGTATAATATAATCAAATTTAAGTAGATTTGTCATGTCGTTTCATAATTTTCCTATGTTGGTTCTTTTTATAAGGACATCATCGGTTGTAAATTTGTAAAAATATAACCTTTTGGAACTTGTTATTCCCAAATTAAACCAAGACAAGTAAAAGAAATGAAATTTTGTTTGGGGCGATTAGCGGTTCCAATAGAGTTTTGTGTAAGGCTTGTTATTAGGACTTGCAAAATTCAAGGTTTTAGCACCCCCCCCCCACACACACACTTAAATTACACATTGTCCTCATGTGTCCCAAAAATAAATTTTTAGGTTGATTGAACGTGTAAAAATGTGTTTAAAAACAAGTTTTGGTGTTACTGGGCATCTGGCCACGGCCTCATGCTTGGTGAGCACGGCCCCGTGGTCAGAGTGCCAGTAACAGCAACTTACAGAAGGTGGCCACGGGGGCGTGTCTGGTGGACACGGCCTCGTGGCGAGCAGTTTTCCGGTAATCAGCAGGTACAGGGTGGTGGACACGGGGCGTGCTGGTTGAGCCCGACCCCGTGGTGACAGTCTGCAGTTAATGAAAACAGGTTTTTGGCTTTTGGTCCTGGTTTCTGGGCTCATGTAGCACTAATACTTAGTGCCTCCAAGCTTCCTGGGTACCTGCTTTGCTTAAATACCATAACACACAACAAATAATAAACATCCTAACATACCAACGTTATCATCCACATCACAAACTAAAAAAAAGGTGCAGAAAAGTAAAAGTTTTAAAGGAAATAAATTGTTCAAACTTCGGCATGCAGGCCAGATAATTGTTCGTGGGATAAAGGGTTAACCTGGTAGAGGCCGCAACCGTGTCACACCACCTCTGACGCCTTCGCCTCAATCCATCTCTTCATCTTCATCATCTCCTCCTCGGTACACGATATGCTCTCGGATGTGGCTGATGTCATCTTGCATATCGGAGATGTTCCTCTCCATAGCTCCGACCCGGGTGTAGGTGTTGCTGGCCATGTTGTTTGTGTTGCGGGTACACAAGAGGTTTTCCTGCAAAAGATCATGTAAGCTTTGAAAATTAGGAAAACTGCCCCCTTGAGAAGAGGATGAGCCCACGTCGCCATGAAACTGAGGAGGAGGGCAGATTGGTGCGGCATGGAGAACTAGAACCTCCTGTGGAATCCAAACATGTCCCTGAACCGTTTGAAATCGAACCGTCCTGCCACCAGCCTCGTTGATGATTCCCATTAAGCTGCATACGACGAGATCCACCTTGCCCGACCATGGACCTTTATGGAAGGATCTTGTCATCTTTCGCACAAAGTTCTTGTAAATGCGGTAGATCATCCCCCAAAGAAGATAGGTGTCGGGGGATTTTCAAGTTGGTTCATATGCATGTTTCGGAGGACATCAAGAGGCACACGGTTGTGGATGCAGTATAAGACCGTTAGATCTCTTAGGTTGACAACACCGGTACTGTCACGCCTTTGGTTGAGGGAGTTGCTAAGGACCCTATGAATGTAGCGGTATAGAGGGTCCCACAACTGAGAGCTCTTGGTTTGGCTTGGATCATATGGTCCTTCCCCGATTTGAGACCATGCTGATTAACGCATGTTTTGCGAGATTTCACGGAGACCTCCCGTGTTTTCTTCGTCTCTGGCGTCCTCTTCAGAAAACAACCCAATAATCGCCCCAAACTGTGCAATGAAGATTGAAAGTACATTTCCAGCACAATGAAATTCAACCCCCTCCTCATTAAACGGCTCTACTTCAGCTTTGAACGCGAAAGTGCTATAGAACTCCATGTTGTATTCGTGGACCGAATGGAGTCTAGTGCAGAGGGCTGCTCTAAGTGGACCCGTGACTAGGTTGTTGAAGCGATCTATCTACCCTACTGCTTCCAGGGTCTCGAGGCATACTTGTCTTGGATTTTCCTCGGGCCTTGTCTGAAGAATTTCAAATCAGGCTTGATAGTTCCACTCATTCTGATTGAAGCGTGTGAATTTCTTGGCCATCTGAAAGAAAACACAAAACAATTAGCATGAGATAATAAATTTTCCAAAGAAAACTGAAAACAACAAGCTGAACACGTCCCCGTGGCCACTGGCCACGCCCCGTGTTCACTGAGATTTGCTGGCCACGCCCCCGTGCTCGCTGAGCATGACCCCGTGCTCAGGCGTCGTTTCCCAAAAATCCCATTTTTCGACTTGGTTCCGAAAACTTGAAAATTGTTGGTTCAGTAGGGGCGGTTTTCCCCGAAAATGAAACCCCAAGTGCCGTTTTTCCAAAAACAAACCGTTTACCCCTTCAATTTCATCTTTTTCGGTTCAAAAACAAGGATTTGAGGTTTTTATTTGAAATCGGGCAAATCTTCAAAAAATTCAAGTTGATTTACTTCCTATATCATGCAACTAAACTACTACTAACAGATCAAAGCAAAAATTTGAGGTTTGATTCGGTTCAAGTTGAAGAACCCTAGATTTTTCCCAAATTTTTGATGTTAAACTACATGCAAATCATTAATCTAACTAACTATGATGATAGAATCATACCTTGACGTTGTTGAACAGTGGAAGAACATGAAAATCTGCAGAGATTCACGAAGGACTAGAGAGTTTTCGGGGAAACGGGTCGTGTTGAAGTGAAGAATGAAAGGAAAAAGGGGTTTTATCCCTGACAGTAGCCGGCCACGGCCCCATGAGCGGGTAAAAACTGATTTTTTAGTGCATGTATGAGTGACCTGTTTCCCAAAACTTGGCTTTAGAAATCCTACCGATTTTTGAAGCCTTTCCGACGTCCATTACCTACAAGATACGCTGTTGGTGTACAAACCTTCGGTTATTCGTCGGCCGCTTGAAGCGAGATTTCCTCCTCTTCATCTTCAATGAATCCTTGATAAAGCTTTAGCTGTTGGCCATTGACTTTGAATGGATTCCATTCCGAGATTTTATTTCAATTGCACCGTGTGGAAAAATATGGGTTGATAGAAAAAAGGTCCCGACCACCTAGACTTTAATTTACCAGGAAATAATCGAAGTCGTGAATTAAACAATAGAACTTGATTTCTTACCAAAATTCATTAGTTTTAATGTTTTATCATGCAAAATTTTTTTCTTTCTTATAATTTCAGAGTTAGAGTATGCGTGATTCCTTAATTCGTCTAATTCATTTATTTGACACAAATTGATTTTTTACCGCAATTTCTATGTCTAAGTTTACGTTTTTAATTGTCCAGTAGGCTTTGTGTGCTATTTCTACTGGCAAATGACAACTTTTTCCATAGACAAGCTATATAAGGGGTGATACCTATTGTTGTTTTATATGCAGTTCAAAAAGCCCATAAGCGTCGTCTATTTTATCGACCCATTCCTTTTTATTTAATCCTACTGTTTTTTTTTCAAGTATTCTCTTTAAACCTCGATTAGTCACTTCAGCTTGTCCGTTTGTTTGAGGGTGATATGCAGTTGAGATCCGGTGATAGACCCCATATCTTGTTAAAAAAATTTCAAGTTGATGGTTATAAAAATGGGTACCCTTATCACTTATTAATGCTTTTGGAGTTCCAAAACAAGAAAATAATCGTTTCAGGAATCTTACCATAACTCTTCCATCATTCGTTGGAAGAGCTTCGGCTTTGGCCCATTTTGACAAGTAATCCACTGCCACAAGTATATATTTTTTTTCTTTTTGACGGGGAAAGGTCCCATAAAGTCGAGTCCCCACACATTAAAATTTTCACAAACAAGAATGTCATTTTGTGGCATTTCGTTTTTGAAAGAAATATTACCTGATCCTTGGCATGCATCACATGTTTTTATAAGATTTTAGGCGTCTTTGTAAATGGTCGGCCAATAAAATCCTGAATCAAATACCTTTCGTGCGGTACTAGCGGCACCATGATGTCCTCCGTAAGGCCTTCATGACAGTGGCAGATAATTCTTCTTGCTTCACCACCATGTACGCATCGTCGGATAAGTTGGTCGGCACACATTTTGAAAAGATAAGGATCTTCCCAAAAATAATGCTTTACATCGGCAAAGAATTTTTCCTTTGATGATGTGACCATCCTTTTGCGACTCTTCCACTAGCTAAGTAGTTGGTGTAGTCGGCGCACCATGGCTCTTCTCGGTATTCCACCATTTCTAGGGACTCTGTTGGGAATTTTTCATTGATTAGCTCGTCCCTAGTTGCCTCCAAAGCTGGATCTTCCAAGCGGGAAAAATAATCTGCAACGGTGTTTTCTGCTCCTCTTTTGTCTTTTATTTCAATGTCAAATTCTTGGAGGAGTAGAATCCATCTGATCAAACGTGGTTTGGCATCCTGTTTCTTAAAGAGATAATGAATGGCTGCATGGTCTGTATAAACTATCGTTTTAGAAAGAACAAGATAAGAACGAAATTTATCAAAAGCAAATACTACAGCTAGTAATTCTTTTTCCGTTGTTGTGTAATTTTCTTGTGCATCGTTAAGTGCTTTACTAGCGTAATATATTGGGTAAAAATGCTTATCTTTTCTTTGTCCCAAGACGGCTCCAACTGCAAAGTCACTTGCATCACACATGATTTCAAAAGGTAATTTCCAATCAGGCGCTATCATGATAGGTGCATTGACTAGCATTTCTTTTAGTGTTAAGAATGCTTTGTTGCAATCCTTGTCAAAGATGAAAGGAGCATCTTTTTCAAGTAATTTCGTTAAAGGTCTTGAGATTTTAAAAAAGTCTTTGATAAATCGTCTATAAAATCCGGCATGCCCTAGAAAACTTCTGATGGCTCTAACGGAGGATGGAGGTGGTAACCGAGAAATAGTGTTTATTTTAGCTAGATCAACCTCCATTCCTTCGCTTGAGATTTTATGACCAAGTACTATTCTCTCTGTTACCATGAAATGGCATTTTTCCCAATTAAGGGCGAGGTTAGTTTCCTCACATCGGGATAGCATTCGTTCAAGGTTATCGAAGCATTGGTCATATGAATCTCCAAAGATAGAAAAGTCGTCCATGAATACTTCCATAGTCTTTTCTATCATATCCTAGAAGATGGCCACCATGCAACGTTGAAAAGTTGCGGGGGCATTACATAGACCAAAAGGCATGCGTCGATAAGCAAAAGTTCCATAGGGACATGTGAATGTTGTCTTCTCTTGGTCTTCGGGTGCTATCGGTATTTGAAAGTAACTTGAAAAACCATCTAAGAAACAGTAAAACTTGTGACCGGATAATCTTTCTAACATTTGATCAATAAAGGGCAAAGGAAAGTGATCCTTCCTCGTTGCCTCATTTAATCGACGATAATGTATACACACCCTCCATCCTGTGACGGTTCTCATTGGTATTAATTCATTTTTCCGTTAGTGACCACCGTCATACCTCCTTTCTTAGGAACTACTTGGACGGGACTTACCCAAGGACTATCGGAAATTGGGTAAATGAGTCCGGCGTCAAGTAATTTGATGACTTCATTTTTAACCACTTCTTGGACGTTTGGATTTACTCTACGTTGTGGTTGTATTACCAATTTATAGTCATCATTCATTAAAATTTTGTGCGTGCACATGGAAGGGCTTATTCCTTTAATATCTACAAGCTTCCAAGCGATCGTGTTTTTGTGTTTTTTCAAAAGTGTGATTAATTTTTCTTTTTCTACACTAGTTAATTTTGACGAAATAATTACAGGTAACTTACCATCTTTGTCGAGAAAAGCATATTCCAAACCTTTTGGGAGTTCTTTGAGCTCAAGTGGTGGGTCTTTAGGAGACTCCTTATTTGGTTGCTCATTTTGGTTAAGAACCAAAAAGGTTTGTTCAATGGCAACCTCTTCTTCAACAAAGTGGTCAATTTCCTCTTTTGTATCGGGTGGCTCATCTTCATCTTCAATTAGGGGGTCATCATTGCTGATTGGATATTTCATTGAACGCTCAAGATCGACACTTCTTTTGAATGCCCCTAATTGAATTGGTAGATTGTTATGCTTCCGATTTTTCAAAGCTTCGTGGGTTTTTACAAAAAGGTCGTCCCAACACTAGCGGAGCGTCATCAAGGATGACGAAGTCGGTTGGGACTACCATTTGATTAGTTTGGACCAACATATCTTCAACTACTCCCATTGATTTTATCGTTTTCCGATTAGATAGAAAAAAGGTTATTTGAAGTGGAGAAAAATCACCAATACTTAATTTTTCAAAAATATAGTTTAGCATTATATTAACACAAAGATCTTTATCAATTGTAATATTACTATTAAAGGAATTTTGAAAGAAACATGGAACCGGTGTAATGTTAATTTCAAATGGGTCATCTTTTATTAGTGTAGTTTGATCATTTGTTAACTTAATGCTTACCATTTTGTTAATTTTGGTGTTAGTGTTTAACTCTTTTAAAAACTTAGCATGAGTAGGCACTAAACAATTATTTTCGAAAGAAGGTGACAAGAGATTAATTTCTTGAAAATTAGACTCTTCTTGAATGCTAACGTTGTCGGACTCACCTTTTTCGTTGTTTAGCTCATGTGTCGGTTTTTCACTTAGTTGTTCTTCCATTTTTACCTCTTCTACTATCACTTCTTTACTTCAAATTACCTCTTCCCTCACGCGGGATTCCTCTTCCCTTGCATGGGCTTCTTTTATATAGCGCTCGATAGTTTTAAGGTGTTCTATTATCTTTTCGGCTATGGGTGAGATAGTGGGTGGTTCATCAAAGTGAGTGGAATAAGTATCCCCACTGCTTGAGTTCGGAATTCGTTCCTTAGTTCCTCATAATACTCATATGAGGTAGATGGTTCATACCATTGTTCCTCATTGTAAGTATATGATGGATAAGGGTCGTAACTTGGTTCTTCATAATACTCATATGGGGTGGGTTGTTCATGCCATGGTTCCTCATAGTAAGTATATGAAGGTGATGGCTCATAACTTGGTTCCTCAAAGTATGAGTATGAAGGTTCATACCTTGGTTCATCAAGATATGAGTATGAGGGAGAGGGTTCATACCTTGGCTCTTCATTGTATGTATATGAAGTGGATGGCTCGTACCTGGGCTCCTCATAGTATGTGTACGAAAGGGATGGTTCAAAGAGGTCATAATATTGTACCGAATGATGATTACCACAAATGGTACAATACTCTTCTTCATAATCATCCTCCTCATGGTGGTAGTTGTAACCTCCTGAGTAGTGATCCATAAAAATCACTCAGCAGATCACAAGAGAGTACCAGAAAACAAAAATAAAAATGGAAACAGAGGATGAGCACGGCCCCGTGTTCAATGAGCACGACCCCGTGGTCAGGTTCCGTATCTGGGCGTTTTGAAAAATGTGACTGGTTTTGTGCAGCACGGGGCGTGTTCAGTGAGCATGACCCCGTGTTCAGACTCTGTATCTGGGAGTTTGTTAGTTTTTATGCAGCACGGGGCGTGTTCACTGAGCACGGCCCCGTGTTCAGACTACTGTAATGCAAAAATTTAAGAAAAATTCCGAAATGTGCGCGCAGTTTTAAAATGGTTTTGAAAAACGATTAGGCCGTCGATTTTAAGCTTTCTTAAAATCCTTGTGTCCCCGGCAACGGCGTCAAAAACTGTCACACCCCCAAAATCCACCTGCGGAGTATCACCGCTTGGGAGCGTGACTGACCAGGATCAAGCCACCAATCATATTGAACATGTAACTAATAAAAAAGTAAATGTCATTCAACCACCAATATGAAAGGTGTTCGAAACATAAGTATGTTATCACTGTTTAGCGGAAGCGTATAAATAAAATCCAACATAAATAAGTATGAAATGTCATAAGTGTTTAACAAGACAACCACGATCCAAGCCCACAACGACCAGCTCCTCCCTGTGCAAGCTCCACGAATCTAACGACCTGCAAGGCATGTAACAGAGGATCAACAACTAGTTGAGCGAGTTCACAGAAAGTAAATGCGTAATAGTAAGTTCGTTTGAAACATGTGGCTCTACTGGGCCAACAGTCCGTTCTATTGGTGGGGGCTTCCCATGTTGTATAACCACTAGACTATTCGTAACCATAAGTGTTCTACATATCCCGAGAACAGTAATACGTACAAGTTTACGTAGGTTTTACGTAAGTATCCTTCACAACCGAGGATAGGGGTATGCGAGGGTTTACGTAGGTTTTACGTAAGTGCCTGACACAACCGAGGCAGTAGTGAGTATAAGTTCACGTAGGTTATACGTGAGTGTCCTTCGCCACCTGAGGACAGTGAGTAGCGTAAGTATACGTAGGTTTTACGTATGTGTCCTGCACAACCGAGGACGATGGTAGGTAGTCTAGTAACAGTGTATGTACGAATCTATTCAATCTCATTCCTTCAATCCCATTCCCAAGCCCTTGGGAATCCTATGCCTTAGTAAAAGTGTGAACTCACCTTGGTTCGCTCGGTATGTTATTGCTTCTAGGGTTAATTAATGTTTAAGTCCGTTACTCACGACCTAAGGTACATTGCACATAAATCCCAGATAAGTGATTTCATTCAATTAGGGTTTTCGTATCTTTAACATCAGTTATAATCCGTGTGATGGTGGTGTACAGAATGATATGACGAGATTTTTCACACATACAAGATCATGCAAT
This sequence comes from Helianthus annuus, assembly GCF_002127325.2. NCBI lineage: Eukaryota > Viridiplantae > Streptophyta > Magnoliopsida > Asterales > Asteraceae > Helianthus > Helianthus annuus. The sequence continues at coordinate 534,941 of NW_023395518.1, read as the reverse complement.
TCCATTCAATAGCATACAGTCATATACAGAACATACATAACATGTGGAATTCAGTCTATGCATCTCAATTGAAAGTCTTGTATCATCAGAAGTCAGACATCATAAATCATATTGTGACATTATAACTTTCAGTCATACAATCAGGGTAACATCATGCTTAAATCACAGAGGTTGGTCACAACATCACAAGCAAAAATCAGACAACATTCCAAGATAAGAAATTCGGACCCTAGGGTTACTCCCTTCAAAAACTCGGACAAGGTGGCCAAAACTCTGACTTATCTTTTATAGGTTAAAAACTCGGACAAGTTGAGAGTTTTGGGGCTATGAAACTCGGACAGGGGGTGGGGATCTTCAAAAGGTCGGACAAAGGGGGAGGGGGTTCCTTGCTTAAAACTCGGACTCACAACACCAAACAAAAAGTCGGACCCCCATATCAATGAAAGTCGGACAATGCTTGTGTTTAAACAAAATTCGGACAAGATCACTTAACAAAGTCGGACTATGCTTTATGCTTTAAAACTCGGATAGCATCCTCTCCCTTTAAAAAAAATTCGGACAAGGATGCAATATACAAAAGTCAGACACTATGTGTCCCTTATAAAACTCGGACAATAGCATGCATACAAAACTCGGACTATGTTATATATATAAAAGTCGGACTAGTCTTTATATATAAAGGTCGGACTTTTAGTCATGAAACTCAGACAAACAATAGTCATACATACGAATATTCAAGTTCGTGATTGTAACAGTTACGTTCATACATTCAACAGTTACGTTCTTGGTTTCTACGATCCAGAAACCCTAAAATTCCTATGCATTAGCAGAAACCATAATCAACCAATCGATTGTTAACAACAAACAGTTATTACATGGAAAATCTATCGAGCATACAATCAAACATATTCATTCCCCAGTAATCAGAATCCATAAACACAGAAACATTACATGTAGAACTAGGGTTTTTCATGAATCACACAATCATCAATTAACAATAACAATCACTAAACAATTACCTTGGATTGATTCTAGATGAATTGAAAGACCAAGATTGATGCAAAAGACTTGTGCCAAAGATGAAGCAAATGATTGCCAGAGAAGATCAGAGAAGTGGAAGTACGTGCTTTGGTTTTTGTGTGGTGATTAGTGAATGATTAGGGTTAAGAATCATTAGGATTTCACTAATTACTCTATACATCCCTAAGTATCATATTTTACACAAGCACCCATCTCAAAATAATTCACAGTTTCACCACCAAGTTCATACATTTGACAAATCTTGCATCAGTAACACATAACCATGCTCAAATACAATATACTTAATTGAATCAAAACGTTACAGTTTCACAGCAAACTAATTGTGCAAGCAAACAATTAAACAAACAATAAACGTGCAATAAATGCGAAATTGGAATCTTGGAAACTCGAGTTGTCACATTATCCCCAACTTGAAAGATATTTCATCCCGAAATTTAGCATGCGTTACTGAGGAAGCTAGGTAAGTTGTATCGTTTACTGGTTTTCCTGGGGTGTCACATCATCCCCCCGTTGATTTGGAATTTCGTCCCGAAATTCTGCAGTAGTAGCTTCAGCCTCAGTAGTAGTTGCATTGGTTTCGAATAACTGGGGATACTTGAGTTTCATTTGATCTTCTCGTTCCCAGGTATACTCTGGGCCACGACGGGAGTTCCAACGAACTCGTACAAGAGGTATTTTAGTGTTCTTGAGGACCTTGACATCCCGATCCGTGATTTCAACTGGTTCCTCGACGAACTGCAACTGCTCGTCGATAGTGAGTTCCTTAAAAGGAACTATGAGGGTCTCATCTGACAGGCACTTCTTCAAATTCGACACGTGGAAAACATTGTGAACTGCGCCGAGTTCAGCTGGTAGGTTTAGTCGGTAGGCTACTTTGCCTATTCTTTCAGTGATTTCGAACGGTCCAACATACCGTGGATTGAGCTTGCCTCGTTTACCAAAACGAACCACACCCTTCCAGGGTGAGACTTTGAGTAACACTCGATCCCCAACTTAGAACTCGAGCGGTTTTCTGCGTTTATTAGCGTAGCTTTTCTGGCGATCACGAGCCGCCGCCATGCGTTGTCGTATCTGCGCAATTCGTTCAGTAGCGTCAACTACCATTTCTGGACCTGTGATTTGACTATCCCCCACCTCTGCCCAACAGAGAGGTGATCGGCATTTACGTCCGTACAATGCCTCGAATGGAGTGGCTTGTATGCTGGTGTGGTAACTGTTATTATACGAAAACTCCACTAACGGGAGATGCTTTTCCTAGCTGTTGCCGAAATCGATAACACACGCCCGAAGCATGTCTTCTAGGGTTTGAATCGTGCGCTCAGACTGCCCATCCGTCTGAGGGTGATAAGCTGTGCTCATGTCTAATCGAGAGCCAAAAGCTTTGTGCATTGCTTGCCATAGTTCTGAAGTGAATCGTGCATCCCGATCCGAAATAATGGAGGTTGGCACTCCATGCCTCGAAACAACTTCTTTCAAGTAGACGTCTGCTAGAGTGAGAACTTATCCGTTTCTTTGATAGCCAAGAAATGAGCAGACTTTGTGAGTCGATCTACGATCACCCAAATAGTATCATTCCCACGCTGGGATCTAGGCAGACCAGTAACAAAATCCATGGAAATTTCTTCCCATTTCCATTGTGGTATTCTGGGTTGCTGCAGTAGGCCTGAGGGTTTCTGGTACTCTGTCTTGACTCTCGCACAAGTCAAACATTTGCCGACGTAAGTTGCAATGTGGGCCTTCATGCTAGGCCACCAATATGTAGTTCTGATGTCGTGATACATTTTATCCGAACCTGGATGCACCGAGCAGTGAGACTTATGAGCTTCATCCATCACAAGTTCTCGTAAACCGCCGTATAGTGGGACCCAAATACATCCTGTTACATAGTAGGCGCTGTCTTCCTTTGTTCTAATCGTTGCCTTGAGCCGCGTAAGGCTTCAGCCCTGACGTTTTCTGGTTTCAATGCTTCCACCTGAGCATCTCGTATCTGTGCAGGAAGATCAGACTGAATAGTGAGCTGCAAAGCTCGTACACGCTTAGGTAAAGTGTCTTTTCAACTGAGAGCGTCAGCCACAACATTGGCTTTGCCAGGATGGTACTTGATGGCGCATTCGTAATCATTAAGTAACTCGACCCATCGTCGTTGACGCATGTTCAATTCCTTCTGCTTGAAGATATGCTCGAAACTCCTGTGATCGGTGTAAATAGTGCACTTGGTACCGTACATGTAGTGTCGCCATATCTTGAGCGCGAAAACAACAGCTCCCAGCTCTAAATCGTGCGTCGTGTAATTCCGTTCATGAACTTTGAGTTGCCGCGAAGCGTAGGCAATAACTTTATCTCGCTGCATCAATACACAACCAAGCCCCTATATCGATGCGTCACAATAGACCACAAAATCATCCGTGCCCTCTGGCAATGAGAGAATAGGTGCGCTGCATAGTCTATCCTTCAGGTACTGAAAAGCAGTTTCTTGTGTATTACCCCAACGATAGGTAACACCTTTCAGTGTCAGCATTGTAAGCGGCTGTGCGATCTTTGAAAAGTCTTTGATGAATCGTCTGTAATACCCGCCAAACCCAAAAAAGAATTGGCGTATTTCCGTTGGTGTACGCGGTGCAGGCCAGTTCCTGATCGAATATACCTTAGATGGATCGACATGAATCCCATCCCTGTTCACCACATGGCCTAAGAAATGGACTTCACGAAGCCAGAAGTCGCATTTTGAAAACTTGGCGTACAGATGTTCCTTTCGAAGAAGTTCCAAGATAAGACGTAAGTGCTGCTCGTGCTCCTCCTGACTCTTGGAGTAGATCAGAATGTCGTCGATAAAAACAATGAAAAACTTGTCTAGATAGGGTTTGCACAGCCTGTTCATAAGATCCATGAAAACTGCAGGCGCGTTCGTAAGCCCAAATGGCATGACTAGAAACTCGTAGTGACCGTAGCGAGTTCTGAATGCTGTCTTAGGGACGTCCTCATCCCGGACTCTCAGCTGATGGTACCTGACCTCAGATCAATCTTGGAGTAGTAACTCGACCCTTGCAACTGGTCAAATAAATCGTCAATACGTGGAAGAGGATAACGGTTCTTCACTGTGACCTTGTTCAATTCGCGGTAGTCTATACACATCCTGAAAGTGCCATCCTTCTTTTTCACGAATAGTACTGGAGCTCCCCAAGGCGAAGAGCTTGGACGAATGAAGCCCTTATCCAAGAGCTCTTGTAGTTGGTTTGACAGTTCTTCCAGTTCAGTTGGAGCTAAACGATACGGTGCGCGAGCTATAGGTGCTGCTCCTGGAGCTAGCTCGACTTGAAACTCGACCTGACGATGAGGCGGTAGACCAGGTAAATCTTCTGGAAACACTTGAGGAAAATCACGTACTACTGGGATATCCTCTATTCTTTTCTCTTTCGTCGATGCATCAGTAACTAGTGCCAAAATGGCAGTGTGACCCTTTCGTAAGCATTTCTAAGCCTTCAAGAAAGAGATGATGCCAACCACTGCACCACTCTTGTCGCCTTGAACTTCGAGAGGTTCCTTACCCGAACGAGGAAAACGAATGATCTTCTCTTTACATAGGATCTCTGCCTGCTGCTTGGATAACCAATCCATGCCGATGACGATGTCGAAACTACCCAGAACTATAGGAATAAGATTGATGGAGAAAGTCTGACCAGCGAGGATAAGATTACAACCCTGAACTATATGTGTAGCTTCTAGACTTTTACCATTAGCTAACTCTACAACATGTTTGGTGTTTAGGGGAGTTGGTGCACGTTTTAACATTTGGCTAACTTTCAATGACACGTAACTTGTATCCGCACCCGAATCAAACAATACAGTAACATAAAAGTCGTCAAGAAGAAACTTACCCATGACTACGTTGGGATCATTTCTGGCATCACCCTGCCCCAACACAAATGCACGACCCCTTGCTTCGTTGCCGTTGTTGTTCCCACCATTGTTGTTGTTGTTGCCATTTCCCTGATTGTTGTTATTGTTGTTGTTGTTGTTGTTCTGGTTCCTGTTTAGTTGAGGACAGTGTCTTTTGAAGTGACCTTCTGCACCACAATGAAAACATCCCCGGTTGCCCTGTTGCTGATTCTGATGTGCTTGTGGCTGCTGCTGATTCTGATTCGCAGACCGAGGGCTCCTACAATCCTTGGCCTCATGACCCATCTTGAGGCATCTTTGACAGCGACCCTTGTTACACGGGCCACTGTGGTGTCGTTGCAGTGGTTACACTTTGGGAGGTTCCCTCGATATCCACCCTGCCTGTGACTGCCTGAAGAGTGCTGACTGGGACTCTGATAACTGTCAGTCTTTCGCTGCTGAACCTGTGACTGAACTGAAGCTGATCCCTTGCTGGAATCCCCATCCCATTTTCTCTTGTTGTCACTGGGAGTAGCAAGTGTAGCAGAAGTGGTAACGGTAGCAGTAGCGCTGATACGTTTAGGCAGCCTGTTCTGATCCACTGCCTGATCTGTGAGGCGATGCGCAAGGCGTTGAATAGCCTGAATGTTGTCAAGATTAGCCGATGTCACGTGGCTCTGAATCTCTGGTGCCAATCCTTTGAGATACAACTCAATACACTTAACTGGAGGGTCCACCATAGTTGGACACAGCACGGCCAGCTCATTTGACCTTTTAGTATAAGCTTTAATTTCTGACCCAGTCATTTTCAAATGATAAAGCTCATCTTCCAGCTTATGAATGTCTTCCCGTGTGCAGTATTCCCTTTTGATCAGTTCCTTGAAATCATTCCAAGGGGTGGCGTTAGCAGCTGCCAACCCTAAAATCTGAACTTGCGCGTTCCACCAAGTTAGCGCAATCCCCTCTAAAGTACCAGTGGCATATTTCACCCTGCGAGCCTCAGGGCATTCACACATCTCGAACACAGACTCGAGCTTTTCAAACCAGTGGAGGAGTCCAACTGCTCCCTCCGTGCCACTGAACGTGCTTGGATGACAGTCCATGAAGTTCTTGAAAGTACATACAGGCTGATGAGCGGGTTGACCTAATGTGTAAGAACAGAATGAGGTTAAACATAAGAGTTGTTTAGGAACGTAGGATCTAAAGATCCTAGGACGAGTTACGACTGCAGGGTATACCTCCTGCGTTTGCAGCTGCAAGTGCCGCAGCAACTTGTTCATTGATAAGAGCCGTCAACTGGGCTTGTGTCAAGTTAATACGTCCGGCCATTGATCTTCACATCAAAGGCAACATAAGTGAGAAAGGTTCGCGAATAGTGCGATGACAGAAGCGTGTAAGCACACAAGTGTTCTCAAGCAATAACAAATAGTGAGCAATGTAATTTAAGCATACTACGAGCAAAGTTCAATGCAATTCTAGCATGTAGGCAATAAACATAAACCTTATTACCTAGGATGTTGAGTCTTGCACATGGAGCGAAGCGTCGTTGTGGATCGTTGAGAGCACTGTTCTGGTTATAGTCTGGTTTTAATAAAAACGTTTTCCCATATTAAAACCAAATTCTCTATAACCAATGGCTCTGATACCAATCTGTCACACCCCCAAAATCCACCTGCGGAGTATCACCGCTTGTGAGCGTGACTGACCAGGATCAAGCCACCAATCATATTGAACATGTAACTAATATATAAAAGTAAATGCCATTCAACCACCAATATGAAAGGTGTTCAAAACATAAGTATGTTATCACTGTTTAGCGGAAGCGTATAAATAAAATCCAACATAAATAAGTATGAAATGTCATAAGTGTTTAACAAGACAACCACGATCCAAGCCCACAACGACCAGCTCCTCCCTGTGCAAGCTCCACGAATCTAACGACGTGCAAGGCATGTAACAGAGGATCAACAACTAGTTGAGCGAGTTCACAGAAAGTAAATGCGTAATAGTAAGTTCGTTTGATACATGTGGATCTACTGGGCCAACAGTACGTTCTATTGGTGGGGCTTCCCATGTTGTATAACCACCAGACTATTCGTAACTGTTAATGCACTTTTGGTGATAAGTGCAAGTCTTCCAATATTTAGGGTCTTTATTGTACAAGTGCCCAAAGTTAGTCCCAAGAAGTTCCTAGGGACAATTTGTCCAATTTTTGGAAGGAATTTCTTGGTCAGAGTTTTATGTAAAGTTAGTCCCAAGAAGTTCCTAGGGACAATTTGTCCAAGTTTTGGAAGGAATTTCTTGGTCAGAGTTTTATGTATAGATTAGCTTTTGTCTGAGTTTTGTGGCAAAAGCTCTGAGCTTTGTGCTATTTGTTTTGTCCGGGCTTTCTAGTTAGTCTTGAAAGTCCGGGTTTCACCTTGTATATATACTTTAATATGGAATAGACAAGGTAACGATTGCTGTGTGAATTTCTGTGCCCTAATCATTGTGTTTTGTCTGGCGGCTGCTTTGTGTGAGTGACGTCATTCATCTTCATCAAGAATACTCAGTGTATTCTTGATTTCTCTCTCAAATCCTTGCATTCTAGAGTATCATCTGCAGTGGTTGATCATCAGGTGGATTCCGCACACCTGTTGGTTGCTTTAGCTGAGTGAGATCTTGGATTAGGAGGCCTTACAGTAACCATAAGTGTTCTACATATCCCAGAACAGTAATACGTACAAGTTTACGTAGGTTTTACATAAGTATCCTTCACAACCGAGGATAGGGGTACGCGAGGGTTTGCGTAGGTTTTACGTAAGTGCCTGACACAACCGAGGCAGTAGTGAGTATAAGTTCACGTAGGTTATACGTGAGTGTCCTTCGCCACCTGAGGACAGTGAGTAGCGTAAGTATACGTAGGTTTTACGTATGTGTCCTGCACAACCGAGGACGATGGTAGGTAGTCTAGTAACAGTGTATGTACGAATCTATTCAATCTCATTCCTTCAATCCCATTCCCAAGCCCTTGGGAATCCCATGCGTTAGTAAAAGTGTGAACTCACCTTGGTTTGCTCGGTATGTTATTGCTTCTAGGGTTAATTAATGTTTAAGTCCGTTACTCACGACCTAAGGTACATTGCACATAAATCCAAGATAAGTGATTTCATTCAATTAGGGTTTTCGTATCTTTAACATCAGTTGTAATCCGTGTGATGGTGGTGTACAGAATGATATGACGAGATTTTTCACACATACAAGATCATGCAATTCCATTCAATAGCATACAGTCATATACAGAACATACATAACATATGGAATTCAGTCTATGCATCTCAATTGAAAGTCTTGTATCATCAGAAGTCAGACATCATAAATCATATTGTGACATTATAACTTTCAGTTATACAATCAGGGTAACATCATGTTTAAATCACAGAGGTTGGTCACAACATCACAAGCAAAAGATCAGACAACATTCCAAGATAAGAAATTCGGACCCTAGGGTTTACTCCCTTCAAAACTCGGATAAGGTGGCCAAAACTCTGACTTATCTTTCCCTAGGTTAAAACTCGGATAAGTGTGAGAGTTTTGGGGCTATGAAACTCAGACAGGGGGGTGGGGATCTTCAAAAGGTCGGACAAAGGGGGAGGGGGTTCCTTGCTTAAAACTCGGACTCACAACACCAAACAAAAAGTCGGACCCCCATATCAAAGAAAGTCGTACCATGCTTGTGTTTAAACAAAATTCGGACAAGATCACTTAACAAAGTCGGACTACGCTTTATGCTTTAAAACTCGGATAGCATCCTCTCCCTTTAAAAAAATTCGGACAAGGATGCAATATACAAAAGTCGGACACTATGTGTCCCTTATAAAACTCGGACAATAGCATGCATACAAAACTCGGACTATGTGACGGGTGGTCCTTTGGACAACCCTTAAGCATGTTAAAATATGAAATAATCCTCCAATTAGCCGTGTAATTATCTTGAATTAGATAACTACGATGCTTATGTTTCAGGTACGAATTAGGAGCTAAAAGATGGATCAAAGGCAGCTTTTGGAGGCTTTGGTGGAAAACGGGTCAAGAGGAGAACAAAAGAATAACAAAGAAGTGAAGGCAGCCGAGTACCGTAAATTATGGTTCTACCGTAATTTACGGTAGACCATTTTTCAGTTTATTCTCCACCGTAACACAGGCTGTTGTTGCCGTAACAAAATTTTGACCACCGTAAATTACGGTGGAGCCGTAATTTACGGTGGAGCTGCAATCCCAAAAACGTAACTGCCATCTTATATTCGGTTTTGGTGTGTCTTTTCACATTATCTCATCATTGGACGGTTCTTGGACACCTTGGGGACGAATTTTGGCTCTTGGCTTGTTTTGTGGACAATTTCTATCATTCGGTTTGTTATTTCGATTCGTATGAACAATAGATTGATGTTGATGATGATTCACCGAGCCATGTCCGGCTAAACTCTTCGGTGATCATCCTAGGTGAATGGTTCTGAAACTTTTGTGTGTTTAATTTCTGCATTTCTAGAATGATATCTTGCGTTGCTTGAATGTCATGGTGTATGTTTGATTGTTTGTAGTGTGTTAATCAATTTTGCAATTTCTAGTCTTAATCGTACGTTCTTGGTGCCGCTGGCAACCGAGATATCACGGGAAGGGTTAGGGTTGGTTATTGGTTAATAGGTCATCGGGAAACAACCTCGCATTATCTAATCCGAGTACTTTGTTCCCTTTTATCACTTCAATCACATATACACGAGTTATGTCTATGTAACTCTTTCTAGTGAAATTGCACACAACTGTTTAAAGAAACTGAAACCTAGGGTGATCATTGTTCTCTCCTAATTGTTTACAACCATCTTTGATTTGAATTAGTTCTGAATTTAGTTTTCTAAAACAACAATTGTGTGCAAATCTTATTTCTACTAATTGATTTGACCCGGTTTTTATTTCTACTACTAAACAAAGCAAACATCAACTATATAGACAACTTCTTCAACGTTCTCAATTCATGGTCCAAGTGAGGCAATACATTTGGGATGAGCCGGATCTCTTCAAGATCGGACCGGATCAAGTTATTCAGAGGTGTGTGCCCGAGACGGAAGTGTTGGAAATTTTAACGCATGCCCATTCGTCCGCTTGCGGGGGTCACTTTAGTGGGCATAAAACCGGCTATCGGGTACTATCTTGTGGGTTTTATTGGCCCACTATTTTCAAGGATGCAATTGAGTTCTCCCGGAATTGTGTAAATTGCCAAAAGATGGGTAGCATATCGAAGAGGGATGAGATGCCACTACAACCAATCTTGGTTGTAGAGATATTTGATGTATGGGGAATAGATTTTATGGGTCCGTTTCCGAATTCGAATGGCTTCCTTTATATTCTTGTGGCGGTGGATTATGTCTCGAAGTGGATTGAGGCTATTGCAACGCGAACAAACGACCATTCGGTTGTTGTAAATTTGTTCAATCCAACATCTTCTCTCGCTTCGGAATCCGCGGGTTATTATAAGCGTGGTGGTTCACATTTCAAGAATTTCAATTTCGGAAAATTGAGAGGTATAGCGTGAACCACCGAGTCGCCACCTTACCATCCGCAACGAGTGGACAAGTCGAAGTGTCCAACCGCCAATCGGTCCTCATGAAGACGGTAAGAACGGATAGAAGGATTGGTCGTGAGTTGGATGATGCTTTGTGGGCGTATCGTACGGCCTACAAGACTCCGATTGGCACAACACCTTACCGGATGGTGTATGGTAAAGGGTTGTCATTTGCCAATGGAGTTGGCGCATCGGGGCGCATTGGCGATCAAGACAGTCAATGCGGATTACGACGAGGCGGGTAAGTTGAGGAAAATTACAATTGAGCGAGATAGAAGAGATTCGAGATGAGGCGTACGAATGTGCATCGGCTTATAAGGTAAGCTAAAGAAAGTGCATGATGCGAAGTTGCGCAAGAAACGTTCGAAGTGGGTCAGAAGGTTTGGTTGTACAACTCACGATTGAAAATGTTTGCGGGCAAGCTTAAAAGCAAATGGATGGGTCCATATGTTATTCGAAGAGTTGGGCGATTTGGTGATGTGGAATCCAAGATGAGCAAACGTTGAAACAACAAACGGTGACGGTCACCGCTTGAAGCCGTACTTGGAAGGAAATGACATCAATAACTTGGAGCTTGACAAAGCGGGCTACTTCTTACGCCGGTCGAGGGGAACAACCTAAAAGGCCCAGGTTTGTGGTAGTGTACATAGTAGTTTCGTTTTGTTTTGTTTTTATATTTGCACAATTGCCTTAGTTTCTCAAAGTCCGTGTTTGAAACAAGTGTGGGATATTCGGGTTGCGAATTGCTCTTACATTGTGTTGAGGACAACACGGGATTTTTGAGGGGGTAGGGTAATTTTTACAAGTTTTTTGAAAAAATTAAAAACATAAAAAAATCGAAAAACTTAAAATCTAAAAAATTTTGTCACATAAAAGTTCTTTTGCCAAAGTAGAGTTGCCCAGCGAGCACCGTAAATTACGGTACTGCCGTAATTTACGGTGGATGTTAAAAAGTTGTGAGTTTTACGGTGCAAATCTCCTGAGTTACAGCAAAGAATTTTGATTCAGTGTTTACCGTAAATTACGGTAATACCGTAATTTACGGTGATGCATGAAAATGTTGGGGCTTTACGGTAGATCTCTACTGACTTACGGGGAAAGAATGGACATTCAGGTCTCACCGTAATTTACGGTGAGACCGTAAATTACGGTACGCGAAAATGTTATCTCCGTCGGTAGGGATCCGTGTACATATAAAAAAAATAAATAATAAAATCGAATACAACAAAGCTGATCACGTGAATAAACCCTATCCACTCATTCATCTTTCACTTTCCCATTGTCATCTTCTTCTCCCAAAAACCCACAACCTCCATTGTTCTTCCACCTTCCTTCTCTCATAAAACCTTCAATTCCTGTCCAAATCAAGTGGAATCTTGGTCTAAATTGACTAATTTTTCACAAGCTTTGTGATTGTGAGGAGAGATTTCAGAGAAAACGCGATTTTGGGGTCAAAGTTTGAAACCCTAGTTTGAGATAATTTGGGGGGTTTTGGATTTTTAGTTTCACAAGCATCCTTCCATCTTGAAACAAGGTATGAACACTTACTTTGCTATATTATGGTGATACATTGTGAAGAACAAGGTGATTTAGGTTATGTGCTCTTGCCCACTTGCTTGTTGTTAAGATATGATTATGGAATTGATTATTGCACATGGTTAATAGTTGTAGATGTAGGATTTGTGGTTGAAGTAGTGAACTCTTGGGGATGCTCTGCATTGTAGAGACACCATGCCCAATTTTTGAAAAATTCTACACTTTTGGTTCACTAACATCTACAACTATGACAACAAGCCAAGTGTGGGGGAGGATTTTTGAAGAGAGTGTTTAAATTTGTGTGTGTTTTGTTTGTTCCCTCATGTGTGTAGGAAATGGCGAGACAAAGGAAAAAGCGCGGTTCAAGTTCATCTTCATCAAGAGGAAGGGCAAGGAAAGGAAGCACACCATCAAAAGAGGCAATATATGGTTAGGGTAAGCGAGAGTTGAAAGCGAAGAAGAAGAAGAGATGGAGTTAGAACCCAAGTGATAAGCCGGTGTGGAATTCGGGGTCGTTGGATGACCAACCCGAAATTTGGCAGCCAACCCTTTATAACGACTGCATGAACAAGTAAAAAATAAAGCAGCCGCGTTTATCTGTGAAAAAGAGGTTGATGAAACCCCAGTTTGGCCAGTTCGGCGGTGTTTGATAAGTTCCGTGCTTTGGGCTGGGAAGGAGCGCTCAAGTGTTATGACAAAGATAAGAGCAATCTGTTTATGACTGAGATTCAGGAGTGGATTGGCAACACATAAAATGTCACAACTTCCACAAAGCCATCACAAATGAAGTTGATTGGGAAAGGTACATGGGGTGCCAGTCGAAATGTCATTCGATACGTTGAAGAAGCTGGGAAAGTATGACAGTCTCCCGGATTAAGGAGTATATGATTCCCACGCTTGATGAATTTATTGCTCAAAACCAGAGAAGCACGTGTGAGATGGAACGACAATGTTGGCGGATTTGTTTTGCCCGGTAGGTACGGTGGCGTGTTATACCGAAAAAATTGAAGATAGAAGCCAAGCTATTACATACGATCTGCTTGCTTAATGTCATCCCAAGAAGAGGGGATAAAGAACAGGTGAGGTTTCCAGAGATACCTGTTCTGTATTCATTGATGCATGGATCCCCACGCTTTCCAATACGCTACCTGATTATGCACCATTTGTGGATATGCCGGAACAAATACGGGACAGACATTGTCCCGTACTGTCGCATCATAACGGATTTAATGAAACAGCAGAAGGCACTCACATCTGAAGACCGAGGTTTAACGAAAAGGCACCAGCCTTTTACTTTGGATAGGTTGGGAAACGTTTGGACATATACTCAGTCTGAACGTTATCACAAGCTGAAATCGGAGGGTCAACGGTGGAGGGCATTGAAATTGGTGCAAGGGAGTTGTTACCGGGAGAACCGGATGAACCTGAAAGCGATGAAGAGTTGGTTCCGAGTGGGGATGATGATTACGCAGACGATCCACAAGGTGGTGCAAATGTTGGTTTTGGGGTTTTTCATGGTGGTCATGGTGGTACGTTCTACGACTACGCGCAGCAACCGTATGAGCCGGGGTGGGCTTATAGTGGTTCAATGCAAGAGGTGATCGAGAGCCAACGCCCTCCGGCGGCCATTTTTGATACTTGGTCGGGTTCGGAGAGGTCATTATTTGATCAAGGCACGCGGAATAGCGCTAGTATTGAGCGGGCGCTTAAACATAGTTTTGACCGACAAGAATCGTGGAACCGTACTTTCGCATATTCGCAAGAGGTGGAAATGAATAACAGATATCACGATGACCAGACGAGGCGGATGCATGCGGATTGGCATGCCGGAAGGCCGGTGGTTGAGGATCCACAACATGTGGATTATGCCTCATTGCCGCCTTATGATGGCAGTGTTTCGTATCCGACCCCACAGCTCCACCATTCTCAGTGGCTTGATCCAAGACGGCAAGAGGGACCACAACAACAAGAGGGAAGCAGTAGCGGCTCATTCGGGTTTGGAGAGTGGAACGATATGATGTCATCCATCTTTGGGCCCCCAGGACCGCGCTATTATTGATCAGGTGGTACTCTTTCTCTTGTATAGTTTGTATATATTTGTTGGTTTATGTTGATTATGGTTGGGAGGATGGGTGGTGATTGATCATGTGATTGATTGTTGGGTTGGTGTTGGTTGGTGGGTGTTGTTTTAAAATGAAAAACATAAAAAAAAATATAAAATGAAAAAATACAAAAAGAAATTTGGGGTTTGAGATGAAAAGTTTTTGTGGATGTTGGTTGAGGTAGTGATCAAAGCTTCCCAAAGCCATACATTGGGGTCAATGTATCCCAAGTGTGGGGATGGGGGAATTTTTGAAGATTTGAAAAATTTTAAGCCGAGCAAAATAATGTGAAATCTTGACGCCCTAATTTATCCCCAAGTTAATGCACCGGCAACCCTTATTACCCTTTTCATTTTTGGTGAGAGTTGTAGCCACACGTGTATATAAATAATCTTTGATGAGAGTGGCTACGGGTGGGGGTGCGTTAGAACTTGTGCTTGAATGCGATTTGAATCTTTAGTAAACATGAATGTAGAAAGGATAAGGGCATTAGGCAGCCTCGTCGTTGGTGTGAGCGAGTGTGGGATTTGGGGGTTGGACCTCATAAGTTATATATATGAGCATGGTAGTGAGAGGGGCGGGGGTTTGGTCATTTAGTTGTCCAATTTTGTGCCTAAAGCCTATCATTTGTTTCCCCTAGCTACTTACTTGAAAATTTACCCAAATTTGACCCGGTCTTGTAGCGTTAGTGATAGAATTAGTAGTTTTGTGAGTTTGAAGTAGTCATGGTTAATGTATTATCGTATCGTTCAAAAAAAAAAGCAACGAGAAAAAGAAAAAAAAGGGGGTTTAATTGTCTTGTATATAGTAGTACGCATCTGTTAGTTGGTTTTGGTGTTTGTAATAAAAAGACCGGGTCGAATTTTCGCTACTCATATATATTCCATTTCCTACCTATACACCTAGCCACGTTACAACCTTGAAGTCCCTTTGATTTGCATTCATGTTTGACCCATTTTAGGAGAATGATTGATTCAAGTACAAGCTTATGATTGTGCAACCACCCGTTTGTCTAGTGTGTGTCTAGCTTATCTTTGCTAGTGTCACTTGTAGCTGAGAGGAGAGAATTTGTGAGGGGTGCATTGCTTGGGTGTTAAAAAAGGGTTGGTAAAGAAATTGCATATTTTGTTTGGTTTGGTTTGATCGCTTGTTTTGAAGTTATGTTGATGAGTTGCTTGGGACAAGCAACGGTTAAGTGTGGGGATGTGACGGGTGGTCCTTTGGACAACCCTTAAGGATGTTAAAATATGAAATAATCCTCCAATTAGCCGTGTAATTATCTTGAATTAGATAACTACGATGCTTATGTTTCAGGTACGAATTAGGAGCTAAAAGATGGATCAAAGGCAGCTTTTGGAGGCTTTGGTCGAAAACGGGTCAAGAGGAGAACAAAAGAATAACAAAGAAGTGAAGGCAGCCGAGTACCGTAAATTACGGTTCTACCGTAATTTACGGTAGACCATTTTTCAGTTTATTCTCCACCGTAACACAGGCTGTTGTTGCCGTAACAAAATTTTGACCACCGTAAATTACGGTGGAGCCGTAATTTACGGTGGAGCTGCAATCCCAAAAACGTAACTGCCATCTTATATTCGGTTTTGGTGTGTCTTTTCACATTATCTCATCATTGGACGGTTCTTGGACACCTTGGGGACGAATTTTGGCTCTTGGCTTGTTTTGTGGACAATTTCTATCATTCGGTTTGTTATTTCGATTCGTATGAACAATAGATTGATGTTGATGATGATTCACCAAGCCATGTCCGGCTAAACTCTTCGGTGATCATCCTAGGTGAATGGTTCTGAAACTTTTGTGTGTTTAATTTCTGCATTTCTAGAATGATATCTTGCGTTGCTTGAATGTCATGGTGTATGTTTGATTGTTTGTAGTGTGTTAATCAATTTTGCAATTTCTAGTCTTAATCGTACGTTCTTGGTGCCGCTGGCAACCGAGATATCACGGAAGGGTTAGGGTTGGTTATTGGTTAATAGGTCATCGGGAAACAACCTCGCATTATCTAATCCGAGTACTTTGTTCCCTTTTATCACTTCAATCACATATACACGAGTTATGTCTATGTAACTCTTTCTAGTGAAATTGCACACAACTGTTTAAAGAAACTGAAACCTAGGGTGATCATTGTTCTCTCCTAATTGTTTACAACCATCTTTGATTTGAATTAGTTCTGAATTTAGTTTTCTAAAATGCTGAAAATAAAAATAAAATAAAAACAGATAGACAAGATGAATCATTTGGATCCAACTCGCCTTTAATGTATCCTTTGATGATTTCTGCACTTTTGTACTTTTTAAGAGATTATCTTAGTTATAGTAGTAGGCCCCTCTTTGAAGGTGACGTTACCCTCAACCCAGTGGTTTGAGTCAGCAAGGATACAATCCCAAAGGGTCAGAATATTGGAAGATAATTAATTAAGTTATTAATGCGAAAAGTGGTAGGCCCTCTTTTGAAGGTGACGTTACCCTCGGCTAAGTGGTTTGAGTCAGCAGGGATACAATCCCAAGTAGTCGGTTGAATGTATTAATAGTAGTTTACATATGAGGGGATCAAGCCATTCGCACCCCCGCCATCCAATACCAGTGGGTATTGAAGGAGGTCCTAGTAAGCTTGACCCAGGTCCTTGTAGGATATAGACACTGAACAGGGCAAGAACCTTACTGAACCATTCCCTTAACCCCCGACCAGGTAGCCAACATATCTCTATATAGACCATGGAGATATAAATGGTGAAAATCTTTTACTTTATATAGACAGTAAAGTAATGCCAAGACACCACAGAGAAATGATAAAGAAGTTTCACCTTCAACTTAAGAAACTAGCTATTAAAGTCATTAATACAAAACCAAATAAAAAGTGCGAAAAGATTAAAAATCAAAAGTAATACATTAAATGCTTGTCTTCACCAAGTGATGTAAGAGACTTGTCAAACATGGCCTTTGATTAACAAGAACTCTTACGATCATTCTTGGATCCCGAGACTACCACACACACTCTAAGGTGGATGGTGGATGATGGATGATGGTGGTGGATGTTGGTGTTGTAGTGGTGGTGGAGTGGTGGCAAAGTGGGAGAGAGGTGGTTTGCCAAGGGATACCTTTGAAGTGAGCCAATCACCCCTATTTATAGCCTGAACAGAAGCCCGGCCACGGCCCCGTGTCTGCTAGACACGCCCCCGTGGCCATCCTCTTTCTCTTCCTTTATTAATTGCAATTGTCTGCTTTAGGCTCCACACGACACCATGTTCGCTGGGGCACAGCCTCGTGTGCAGAAGCATATCTGTACTATCAGGATTTGCAAGATTCTGCGAATCTTGGCGTTGACCACTCCCCGTGCTGAGCTGGGCATGCCCCCGTGGTGGGAATAGAAGCTTCCATAGCTTTGTCCATTTCTGCAGACACCTGACCATGCCCCCGTGTCCATTGGGCACGGGCCGTGGTCAGCCTTCTGCTTCTTGTTTTTGCTTGGGGAGATGCTGTCGAGAGGTCGGGCATGCCACGTTTATTCCTTTTCTTTGTATTTATGTTAGTTTTGCTGCATATTTGTTCCTTTTGTTCATTTAAGCTCATTTGGTCCTGGAAATACAAAAGGAAGACAAAAAACACACTTTTTCCAACTTTAGTACTAAAAAGGGGTTAGTTTTATGCCTCATTTGATGTATTTATATGTTACATTTTACACACATCACTGTCTTGCGTCTTAGAATTGATGAGAATGTCGTCTATGAATACGATCACAAAGCGATCCAGGTATAACTTACACACGCGATGCATCAAATCCATAAAGACCGCATGTGCATTGGTTAACCTGAAAGGCATGACTACAAATTCATAGTGACCATATCTAGTATGAAAGGCGGTTTTGGGGATATTTTTTCGAGGACTCAAAGTTGATGATAGCTAGAACGAAGATCAATCTTAGAAAAACACGCCGCGCCTTGAAGTTGGTCGAAGAGATTGTCGATGCGAGGAAGAGGGTAACGGTCTTGACAGTGAGTTTGTTGAGTTCGCGATAATCGATACACATTCGAAAGGAACCATCTTTCTTCTTGACGAAAAGGACAGGAGCTCCCCAAGGGGAAACACTAGGGCGTATGAAGCCTTTATCTAGTAGTTCTTGGAGTTGGCTTGATAATTCTTGCATTTCCGAGGGTGTGAGATGATAAGGGGATTTCGCAACAGGGGTTATGCCAGGTATGAGATCAAAATAGAAATGAATAGAACAAGGAGGAGGAGGAGGAGGACCGGGTAAATCCTCAGGAAAGGGGGAAATCATCACGAACGACAGGAACATCACTTACGCTCTTTACTTTATCCTTCTTTTCCACAATTTGGGCAAGAAAGGCAAAGTATTCCTTGCGTAAGTATTTGTTCGCTTGAATGCACGACATAAGCTTAAGACCTTTAGAAGTTTTCTCGCCATAGACGTGCAAGGAATCACCAGCGGGAAGAGGTAGACGAATGAATTTTTTAGAACAAATGACTTTAGCATGGACTTTACGAAGCCAATCCATGCCTATTATAACATCGAAACTACCCATTTGCATTGGTATTAGGTCAATTGAGAATTTATGATCGTTAAGATTAAGGGAAAATTTAAGAAGAATAGAATCGACAGATTTACCATTTGCGACTTCGACAGCGAATGATTTTGGTAACTTAGAGCATCTACACTTAAGCATTTGTACGAATTCAACAAATATAAAACTTTTACATGTGCCTGTATCAAATAAACATGAAGCATAAATGTCGTTTACAAGGAACGTACCAGAAATAACATCGTTGATGTTTTGCGCCTGAACGACGGTGATGAAAAAAGCTCTACCACGCGGAGCTTGTCGCTGCTTTTCCTGGTTGCGTTGAGGACAAACGTTGCTGAGATGATTTGGGTCGCCACATCTGTAGCAGACGCGACCGTTGTTGGCTGGCTGCTGAACTTGGTTTTGAGCTAGAGGTTGGGTTTGGTTACCTGGAGGTTTTGGTCCAAAATGGCATTGAGTACTGAAGTGCCCATACCTATTGCACGTAGTGCAATTGTTACATGGTGTGCTAGGAGGGTGGTGGTAGGTGCAAGTTGTACACTTGGGAAGAGTCCCAATATAGGCGCGCTTAGCTGGTTCGGGGTTTTGGGTGAAGGTTGACCGTTGCTGTGGAGGTTGGTTTGGGGAGTAACAACTGCATAATTCTGGCTTGAAGCCTTCCACTTCCTACCATTTCGGTGGTTGTTTTTGGTGGTTGGTTTAGCAGGTGTGGGTTCAAGGGTTGGTTCAGTGGTGGCTTGGTGAGCTGACTTGGTTGAACCCTTCTTTTCGAAGGCTCCTTCCATCATTAGACTATGGTTGAATTTGGCTACGAGGCTATAAGCGTCCTCAATGGTTTTGGGTTGGGAGGAATCAACATAGTGGGCGAAAGAGGGAGGTAAGGCTCGAATGTACTTGGCAATAGCTTTCTCAGTAGAGTCGACTTGGCAAGGGCAAAGTATGCTAAGTTGTTTGAACCTAGCGGTGAGAGCGTCATTGTCACTCCCCACTTGTTTGATGGTCCAGAACTCGTTCTCGAGTTGCTGGAGCTCATGAGGAGGGCAAAACTGTTTCTCCATGAGCTTCTTGAGCTCGGTCCAGGTTAAGGCGTAAGCAGCGTCATTGCTATGCCTATTACGCTCCGACGTCCACCAACTGAGTGCTCTCGATCGGAACACGCTAGTGGCGTTGGCGGTGCACATGTGTTCAGGGCATCCGCTTTGACGGAAGGTAACTTCAATGGCGTCGAACCACTCAAGCAGTTTAGTTGCCCCTCCTTCATTAGTGAAGGCATTGGGCTGCATGAATTAAAATGCTTGAAGGTGAAGTTGTTCAGCCTTAGAGTCGACTGAGGTATGAGGGGAATCGGGATTAGAGGTGACATGGGTTGGTTGATACTTGCTGACTATCTTAGGAATAACCTTGGCCATCTGTCTGGCCATGAACTTCATGTAATCCTTTCTTGACATCAAGTCAGAGTTGGAAGCAATTTTGGACCTCGACCTGGAATTCCTCCTTGCATTAGAGTTGCGTGTGGAAGACATCTAGAAGATTTAAGTTAGGGAAAAGAGGATGAGACTTGATGGTGCTGTAAAATAACGTTTTAATTGCATGAATGGATAAAAGTATTCCACATAACACACAGATTTCACGTATTTTTGCGTAAACATTTTCATGTATCACATAAGTTTCACATAGATTGCATAAGTCTAACACGTATTTTCATGGTATAATCACGTTTACAATGATAAGAGTAGTAAATTTAGTTTGTTCATGATTATTAGGGTCGTTTTAGATTGCGAGTAACGTGTGATTTGTGTAAATCGAATTGAAGTGAA